>NC_072010.1:33054626-33302126 GCF_027791375.1 Indicator indicator
CAATGAAGGGTGGGGAGAAAGTGCATGTAGGTAAGAACCATGTCATTTCTTGTAGCCTGGTGGAGATGTTTCCATAAACACATTAGTCACAAAAGGAAGGCAAAGGAGAATCTCCATCCTTTATTGGATGTAGAGGGAAATGTAGTGGCAAAGAATAAGTGAATTCCTTCTTTGCCTCAGTAGTTAGTATCAGCCTTTTCTCCAGGCTGAAGACTTCCTGCTCCCTCAGCCCTTTTTCATACCTTTTTCTGCAAAGCTGCTTTCCAGACATTCATGACTCAGCATGCACTGGTGCTCAGAGTTATCCTTTCCCAGGGGCAGGACTTGACATCTTCCTTAATTGAATTGCATGAAGTTCCTGTCAGCCCATTTCTCCAGCCTGCTCAGGTCCCTCTGAATGGCAGATCAACCTTCTACTGTAACAGTCATTCCTCCCAGATTTGTGTCCTCTGCAAGCTTGCTAAGGGTGCACCCTGCCTTACCATCCAGGTATTAATAAAGATACTGAGTAGTACTGGCCCCAGTATCAATCCATGTGGTTCACCACAAGTGACTAGCCTCCAGCTAGACTTATGCCACTGATCCTAGCTCTCCAGGCCCACCATTCATCCAGATTTCATTCCACCAAATCCTCCTGAACTTTGTTCTCAGCATACTTGGAAAGCCTGAGAAAAGTTTCTCACCATGGTTCAAATTTCCCCCTCATATGGGGTGGTATCTAAAATTACTTGGAGGTTTCCCTACTTCACCCTAGAGATTATGTGTGGCCATGCAAGAAATTCACATAAAGCAACAGAATAAACCCAAATTTCCTATATTTCATGTGTCAAACTTCCTCTCTCTGATGTCTTTACAGGCCAGAATTACAATGCAGACCTACAACTGCACAGACTTTTCTTTGCCACATCCCTTTTCCCCAACTCTTTTTAAAATGTGTATGTTTTTTTAAATAATCCTTTGTATTTTTCCATTGTGGGTAACCAAAAAGGACAGAAAACATAATGCATAAAAACATACTTCTTTTGGACAGCCACCTCAGCACAAACGTGTTTTCATCCAAAACACCACTTCTAATGGAAGTAGAAATAAACAAATATAAGGAAATTCTCCTTGTCTGCTACAAACCATTGTTACTGCTTTTGTTAAGAGCCCTGCGCAAAGAGGACTTGTCTAGAGCAGGTTGAGCACAACCTTGCTGTATCTAGGGCTAAACCACAGCAGTTACTCTCTCTTCTGATGATCTCTCCCCAGCAAAGAATCAGGAAAATGAGAGAACACCCACAGGTTGAAATGAAAGCAGATGTAATGAAATTTCCAAATGAATACCAATGTCAATACAAGATGCATAAAGTTATACTCATCCCAGAAAAAGCACAGCAGTAACAGGACTCAAGAAAGCAGCCCTCAAGAAGAAAAACAAGTAAAGGAGGAGCATCCTTTATACTGTGACACTGATGGTATGGGATACACCTGTGAGCTAACTCAAATCAGCTATTCTGACTGACCCAGAACTACTAATAGTCTACAGTCTATAGCTAGCCTGCAATTCTGTCCCAGCAAAATGAGGACACTTGTAAGAAAAAGCGGTGGGAAGAGAGTGTAGGGTTGAGTGCAGTTCTGTGAGTCTTTTTGTACATGTTCATGCCTGATAGAGGCACGATGATTAGTTGCAATTCTTAGCTTCTGAATATGTGTATAAAAATTCCACAGTCATAACATACTCTGAATACAGGGCTGGTTGTTTGTATTTTACATTGCCTTCAAAGTAGTGAAGCCTTTCTTCTCCAAACCTGTTACTCCTTGCCTGTAGTGCTAATTTTTTTCCACCGTGACTGCCAAGCATTTGATGTGCTTTGACCTAAGAGATACAGTGAAAACTGTGCTTGCCTTGGGAGTCAGGATCCTCTCAATAAGATTCAATAAGTTCCCCTTAAAAACAGACATTATTTAATCTTTTTCACTTGGGACTCAATTTTGATGTCCCAGAGGGCTCACATAATTGGAGTTTTTAATCAGTACTTTAAAGGGGAAGGGGGAACTCTGAAAATTTCTTATTGATTTATATATATGTGTGTATATTTATATATCCCATTTACTATTTAAGTGAGTTTATTTAGTCCCACGCCTGAGAAATAGAGCCCCCACCCCATGCAGCTCTGAGCTGCTGCAGCAGCCCCATCTGTGATGGTGCACACTAGGACAACCTGTTTGAGTGAGTGAACTGGCTGTGCTACTGATGGATGCGGTGGGAGCACTAAAGAAGAAAGGTACATTTTGAAACAATATCAACGTGAATTACTTTCTTAAGAGGTCTGATGAGTGCTGCCATCACATAGTAGTTGAGTCGTTAAGCTCACCTTAGCATTTTCTGGTGAAGGGCCTGATGTTGAGTGTCTCTGTCATGACTGATGCCCTCCATACTGCAGCTGGCACAGGCAATGGTTGCCCTAGGTGTAGCAAAGGACCTGTGTTTTCTACATCTCTGAGTTAAAAGACCTTCCATTTAAAAATCTTTTTAACCAGTAAATGCTTACAGGTCTTGTCATAGTAAGTTCTTGGAAGAGGTAAGCTTTAGAGAACATAAATGAGAACTATAATGTTATTCTTTTAGTCTGCAATTATCTGAAGTTGTTGTCAATAGAAATAGTTGCATACATTTGTCTTCATTAATCATTTCAAGATGTTGCTTTTTGATGCAGCCAGCCCTAGCAGTTCACAGGCACTTTAATTTTCCAATTATTGTACCTGTGGCTCAGAACAGATACTGATTAGTTTCACATTTTGCTCTGTGGGCAGCTTAATGTTCTTGTCACCTTACATTGAGTTTTAAATGTGCAGAGTGTATAGAATATCAGATATGCTCCTAAGTCTTCTGGGTCAGGCTCAGCAAGTTATGATGTTTCCAGCTAACGTGTAGATAGGTTTCTGAAAGATGGATGAAAGAACAAGGTATGGTTTTAGGATCCTATCATGAAAGTAATGATTCCTCTTGTAAAGCGAATGTCAGTGATTTTGTGTTGTATTCTTTTTCGGACAAATTTTTAGCTGGAGATGAAGGTGATGCTGTTGGCTGCTATAACAGCAATACAAAAGCAGGTTATGATAGAAGCAAGGCAAGACTAATGCTTTTCAATATTTGCACACAATTACAAGACCTTTTCAAACTGAAGTAGTGAAAGCAAAGGGGAAAATAAATTTTGAAAAGGCCTAAACACAAAGATTAATTATATAACAAATAGAAATGTTGCCTGTCTCCTCTTTATCAATTGTGTACCAGCTATGACTCATCCATGCATGCTTTTTTCTTTCTGAAAATTGCCATGGAAGAAATCCCCTCCAAAACACGAAACCACGCTGAACATCTGCTGTCTAGGTATTCATTAGTTCTGTCTGCTCTGCTTTTGGCTAATTGCCTGGGAGTGAAGTTGAATCATTTATGGGGACTTAACCTGGTGCCAGTTATAGTAGTAAAGATCATGTAACATTTTGATAAAACCCAGGAAATGTCAGACATGTAGCCTCCCAAACATAAACTTTATTTACTGGTTTCTCATGCACTTTGTTTGCCTACAATATTGCCTTCACAACTGATAACAGAAAATGTATTTAATAACTACTCAGTGCTAATATGCTGTAGTATGCATGACTGACTAATTTAATTTATCTCTGATTAAGCCTATTATGTTTGAGATCACTTTACAGAAGAGACTTTTTTTGCCAGCTGTAAGCTTATTTGAATTGTAATATAAGTTAATAATGTGTGAAATAACTACTGGTGCCTGCTCCTAAATGTTAATTTTACCAAATGACTTCCTGAGTTACTGCATACCCAGCTCATCCATTGCAGTATAGTTAGTATGTTGTTTGGATGCAAGATTGCATATGTAAAAAGGCAGGTGCATGGCAAGGGGGTAAATGGCTGTTGGACAGTCATATCCCAGCCACAGGGTGCCACCACATCAGATGAGAAAAGCCTTCAAGATGCTCTTCATCTCCATTTGCTACAAAGTGCAAAGGACAGTAGGGAGTCCTCCAGAAAACATAGAGAAGTATATATGAAACAGAAAGTTGTGAGAAAGACAGTCCTGAGTATGTTTAAATAGGATAATAGACATTTGGGTGGAATTCTAGATTCTTCTTGTACTGAGGTTGGAGCTGGAAAAGAAGTGAAGGGGAAAAAAGCCAAAACAAACCCCAAGCAATGATAATAAAAAAGAAATATGAGAAAAAGATAAATAAATTAACGCTTCCAAGGAAAAGGAAGACTGTTTCCTATTTCCCCTCCACTGTTTTTTGTGCTCTAATTGCTGAAGTAGGCAGGCCCCTAATGGAGAGGGAAGCAAAGCTTTTTCTATGCGTAAGCTGTATCCCAGGGCTATTGATTGCTGGCAAATGAGACTTTGCAATGCCTGTGCTTTAGCCACTTGTTTCTCTAAGAGGCTGGAAAGTGCTATCAATTGTTGGTTTGGAAAAAGCTCCGTGTTTGTCAATTGTTGCTTTTATGAAAAATCATAATTATACATACTCTTGCCTTAACACATGTTTATTTTAAATCCGCTGAGAAAATTCAGGTGGAGGGAACGAAGTCTTCTACCTTGTTTTAAGAAACAAGTGTGATAGTCTGTGGTTTAGTCTGAGATCGTTTATAAGCAAAGACACCTAAATTATGTGTACTTTGCATTTAAATATATGCAACTCCAGCTGAAATAAAAGGAAGTCAATACTTCTCTCCATCAGATTAGTGTATCTCTTCAAATTAGAAAATGCATACGATACTGTACTTACCGTGTCACACTGAGCTGCCAAAACAATGTCACTTGCCAAGCGTGGAAAGAAAAGTATGCTCCACATAACTTCTTTTTATGTCATTCTGTTCCAGCCTCCGAACATTTCTGGCATGTGATAACATGTGGGATGTCAAGCACTATTGTTCACATTTTGTCATGCTATCTCCTATAGATCAGTTATAAGCAAGCTGAACTGCACAGTTTCAGGTCTCTTTTCACAGCATGTCAAAAGCTAGCTGGAGGGACAGGATTTTAGCAGGTCCACAGCCAACAGTTAAGGTGCATGTACATATGCAATTGAATGCATGGTGGTTGTACTGTTGTACTGTGCAGAAGAAATTTGCAGTAGTATATGATTGCAAAAGAAATGCTGTTGCTTTAAAAATTTCAGGTATGGTGGCTTCAGGATTTGTCTTGTGGTACTGACATTACTAAGACTTTTCCTCTTGATGTTTGCCTAGATAGTCCATCAAAGAGTTGGAGGGACTGACATCTCCTCTCACCATCATCTGGAAATGACACTGATATTCATATAAAGAGCTGGCAAGGATAAGTGTTTAGGTAGTATCACATGGAGGAAATGTAGTACATCAGCTTGCCATGCTCTGTACATCCTTCCCAGTGTAATCCATGGATGAATGTGATGCAGAGAGATCTGAAAGTGCAGTGCCATAGTTTTAGAGATAGCTGCTCTTTCCCTGCCTGCCAGCACGAACTCCAAAACAACTGAATGTGCTCTTGCTAGCAGGTCCCAGGTAGGCACAGCTCACTGTTACTGGGGTGGACTTTCTACTTTGAGAGTTGCATCTTCTCTGGCCTGAGAGAGGTCAGGTTTGCCTCAGGTGTGAAGGCTTCTTCTATATCCTCTACCTTTTGCCTGAGTGGTTATGGGTAGAGAAGTTATTTAATTTATTTTACTTTCTTCTAGAAGGAGCAGGATTCTTTAAAAAATTATAAACTAACACTTCTTCCCTTTATATCTTGCTAAAAGTAACAATCTGAGCTTCTTCATCTGACTGCAATTCAATTTATAGACCAGTCAATGCTGAAAATTTTTCCTATTTCTACAAATCATACATACTTAGTGACAGGAAAGTAGAATTTGATACTTCATATTTCTTTTCTGTAAGAGAAGCATTTTGAAGAATAATTAAAGAAAGTAAAGTATTTTATTATAAATACTCTAGATTTTCAGTGACTTTCACAGTTATGGGGCAGTCTTCTCTATGCTTGGAAGTGTATGAATTGTAAATGTATTGCACTATTAGCTGCAAGAGTTATTTTTTCTACAGTGTACCTGGGTTAATCACTCCCTGTGCAAGTTCGTCTCATGGAAGGCTCTTGAACTTCCTTGCAGCTTGGTTCAACGCAGAAAGCATTGGTGCAATTGGTGGTTCAGGAAATTATACTTTACAGAAGATTGAGAGACAACTAGTGCTGCTTTCTCTCTCCTCTTTTTTTTCTCCCCAACACCTAAATTGAGATTGATCCTTTAGCAGAAAAAAACACCACTAGGAGCAATGAAGCGTAACTCAATACAATACTGAAAGCTGCTTAGCTATCGTATCAGACTCAACTTACTCTTGAGCAAAGATTAGCAAGGATAACTTATGTACAAGGTTGTAAATCTGCTTACTGGTCTATGACTTTTGGGGGCAAATAATGCTTCCTAAACACAGCCTTTGAATGTGTCAAGAGTCACCTTTTAGAATGAATGACAAATAGAAACCAGATGATTTCAGCTGGGAAAGAAAAATGTGTTCAACATACTAAAATAGAGGAAGCTAAAAAATAACTCATCATATGCATTAGTTAGCAGTGTCATGGTCTATCTTAATATATGTTGCAAAAGGTTATTATAACTATGAGTACCATTCTATAAAGTAGTTGTTGTTATGAAGCTTCCTTTCTTGCAACAGTGATTGTTTCACCTTTTCTTAAAAAGACCTCACCAAACAAATGCTAGCATTACATACCCAAAGAGTCCTGCAATACATACTTTTTGAAAGTTTACCACTTTTGGCTTGATTTCATTAATTTGGGATTTTTGTGGCTCCTCAGATGTTTTTAAGGCCAGGGTGTGTGGCTCTGTGGCTCTGGGCAACTTGATCTAATGGAAAGTGTTCTTGCCCATGGCACAGGGGTTGCAGTGGATGATCCTTGGGGTCCCTTCCAACCCTGACAATTCTGTGATTAGGAAATACGTACAACACATACATGAAAGCAATCCAAGAGGAAACATGCAAAATGTCTATATTATATACCTAAAAGCTCTGAACTTCTTGGAGAACTACAGTAGAATAAAACCCAGTGTGTTTTGTTCCATATGTTTTTTAAATTTTACTTGTTGATCTGAAAGAAAAAGGCAAAGCAAAAGGCATACAAAGGTTCCAGAATATATACAAATGTTTTAAAAATAAGAATATGGTGTTGTAGAAGACATCCTAATGAGAAATTTTGCTATGTACTTATTCTGTTAAACATCTTTACTGACTTAGTCTACTTGAATCTAAATGAGAACTCCACCATTATGCTGCAGGAGAGAAACATAAAGCAATTGGTAAAGATAAAGTATGAGGGTGTTGATTATTTTAGAATGTCTGATGGTTGTTGTGGTCCTTTTTTTTTTTTTAAATTGGTCTAAGTTCCAGGATGTTTTTTGTTTCAACCAAATTGTTTAGGATTTTTCAGGTGGTTCAGCTCAGGAAATCCCTGTCATCAGTGAAGCTTGCTTGAGCGAGATAAACAAATGAAATCTGATAGCAAGCACGCTTTGTTTTTTTGTTGGAAATTGATGAAGAGCTGATAGGCCTGTGCAGACCTTTGTATTCCTGTGTAGCTTTTAACAAAAACTGGCA
This sequence comes from Indicator indicator, assembly GCF_027791375.1. NCBI lineage: Eukaryota > Metazoa > Chordata > Aves > Piciformes > Indicatoridae > Indicator > Indicator indicator. Next base: position 33,062,272 of record NC_072010.1, read on the forward strand.
TAGTTTCAGCTTTCTTCCACCCCTTTATAATTTCTCAGTGTCTAAGATTAATTTAAAATCAATGTTGATGGTTCAGAAACTTCTAAATTAACTTTTTATACAAAAGTGCTGGTACAGCTGCTGTTTACTATGCTTCTAAGCTACTGACAGCAAAAAAAGTATCATAGTTGAGTATGAATTAACATATCAGAGATACTAAGTAAACTGGACTTATGTAAGATGATGAGTTGAAGACAACAATGGAGGGATTTCGGACATCTCCTAAGAATGCCACTGACACGATTTCTCTGTAATGTTATTTCAGGTTCACTTATCAAATGGTAACAGAGAAGAAAAGCTCAATCTAAGGAAACACAGTAGGACAATTAAGAGGAAATGCTGACCATCAAAATAACACTTGAAAATCCAATTAGACCAGCACAGAACAAGAATAAAGATGTTCGTTTGGCAGAGAGATGTATTTGGTGGGAAAGGGTAAACCTCATACAAGCTTATTCTTACTCCTAAAGGCAGAACCAATCTGTTTATTGAACACATTTAGCTTTCCTGCATCTCTATTGGCATTTCTATGAGTTCTGTCCAGCAAATGACCAATGTCATTGCTGAGATTCCTTTTCAGCTTGCCATGCTTAGAAAGTTGCTACTGTCCTTTACTCTCCATAATATTTATCTTTTCCCCTCTCTTTGGGCTTTTTTTTTCCCCCTAATAATCTAATATATGTTAATTGCAATCCCTTTGTTCCCTGCTGTAGAATATTTTTTATAGCTATTTTTACTTCAGTACATCAGTGTGACAATTCAGGAAGGTTTTCTCTTTGTTAATGCTTTTTCTTTTAGTCTTTGGTAAAATGTTCTTAAGCGATTCTCAGCTTTTCCCAACTGCATTTGCAAAGTGAGTGATTTCAAGGTACCAGGTATATTTGTTTTCATATTATCCTGTTTTTGAATAAGAAACATAATGAGCTAACAGTGTCATTCCTAAAGAAGCAACTGCTAACTTTTAGTTCTGTGGCAAATTTTATGTTGTCTTTTAAGATTAGATATAAAATTCCTTCAACTTAAATGCAATTCTTACTGAATTAAAAAGAAGTCCTTATGTAGAATTGGGCTTTTGTTATTTATTTATTTCAAGGCAGCACAAAGTCTCCAGCATATGATATTGAAATTGAAGTTCTCTGTGGTAATTCAGATTTCTCTTCCGTGCAGTATAAACAGATACTTAAGGAACCCCTCATCAGCATTTTTCTCAGTGCATTTGTGATCTGAAACAGCTATCACTCTGTTTATCTTGCACAACCTTACTTCTGAAATGATCTGGGCCTTGTCTTCCTCCCTCCATCCCACCAAGACAGGCTGTTGGAAGGCTCAGCCATTTCTGCCTAGCCAACGCTTCTGCATCCCAAAGGCCATGGCCACAGCCTGGCTTTATTGCTCAGTCAGCTTAGGGAAATAAAGGATTTCACTGAATTGTGGTCAGTGTGTAAAACTGTTTAATTCAAAAGACAGATGTATTTGGTATTTTTCAGTCCAGCCTGCTGGAAGATGTTAGGCTGATAAAGTGATGACCTTTACTGGGGGAAGAAAGAGGTGTGAGCCTTTTTAAGACTTAACAGGTATATGGGATCACATAGAAGATAAGCCATGTGTCCATAAATCCCCACACCAGGCTAGCTCCATATGGGCAGTGGAGCCAGGAGGGTGGAGAGGTAGGCGGGGGCAGTATCTTCCCCAGCAGGGACTCAACCTTGTGGTGCCCCAATCACGGATGGGACCAGCACAACACCGACCCAGGCCCGGGCCCAGGCTGAGCGTGGCTGCAGTATGTAATGCGGGTGGGGAGTAATGGAAGGGCCTGAGCAGGGACACAGTTTCTGATATGTGGGGAAAGAGGGGCCTGGCCAGGCTGCCCACACCACAGCTGATCTACACGCGGTGCAGCTGGCACTGAGCAAGCAGGACTGCTGACTGTTATCAAAGGGTTATTACCTCTCATTACATCGATAAAACAAAAACAAGGCTCCAGGTTACCCAGGCAGTGCTTGCTAATACAAACCGTGATATATATCAACTTTCCTGCCCATGGTAAGTTAAAAAAACAGTACTATGACCTGAATTTAGTGTGCTTTTCACTTGAACAGCACTAGGCCTAAATGCAAATTGTATAAGAATATCCTTTAATGTAATTTCTAAAATGGTAAAAGACCCTCAGTACAGCCCTCCAGATCCTGAGGCAGAGAGAGCTATTAGGTATGTTATCGTTTTAAATTTTAATCTGTTCTGATGTTCCTGAAATGCTCTGTCTGTAATGCCTTTTGTATTAATCATAATAAATATTTTATCCATTCTGGAGAGGGCATGCTGACGTAATGTCTAAGCAAAAGAAGCGACTTGTCTCAGCTGCTTTCTGATACTTGCTAGACTTAAAATGACTATCAAGAAGTTCCAACAGAGATGTTGTGCAGACAGTAAAGGAAAAAAAAAAAAAAAAAGAGGGGAGTAAATATACAAAATAATAACCACATGCAGCTATTTGCTTCCTTGCTTTTTTTCTAATTTACAGAAGACAAAGCACTTTCGTGGTGCAGCCGTATAAATTCAATAGGTGCAGAAATCCCTGCTTCAAAAGCTATTTACAATTGTTGTGTATATATATATATACACTTGTTCTTCCTGTACTGCTTTGTAAAGAATTATCAGTTTTAACAGGAAAAAATCAGTAGCTCCATGCCTGGGCCTGGCCTCTGATAGAAAGGCAAGCACATGTGCAACAGAAGTTAAAGTTGGCCTGAGGGGTGTGAGCATCTGTCTCATCTGATGGCAGGTATGAGCTTGGGTTTATGGCTCATTCCTTGTTTCCACATGCACTCAAGTGTGTTTCAACAGGCTTTATCCTAGGTTCTGTCAACAGACTCACATTGCAATGAGAACTATGTTAGCTAAAGCTATACTGTAATAATGCATCTTTTTAATGTCATGTTTCCTGTACCTTGTTTATGTATTACACTACAAACACCCAGACCAAGCTTCCTTGCTACAGCACAGATTTGCTTGTGTTCAACGCTTGACAAAGACTTTGGTGTAGCCTTCAATATTGATATTTAGGGCTCCTGCATCCATCACTTTTTTTGTAAAATTACTGAGCACTTTCCATTTTGATGAGTTTTCAGAATGTGGGCCCTGGCTCCCCCTTTTAGAGCTAGGCATAATGAGACTGGCATGCACACCTTAATAATTGATGACTGTTTATCCAGGTATTAATGCTGCTGTGAGTTTTGGTTTTTAATTGCAGTCTGCAAAGAGTGTTTCTTGGCTTACCTCTTGGCTGAGAGTAGAGTGTGGTTAGTACAAGACAGACGGAGAAGTGCGTATTTTAGAGCACCAAATAGATTAAAGCAAAAGGGTGCTCTGCCTCCTGACAGCTCAAAGCCACTCCTGTCTGCAAACTATGGACGTGCTTGCTTCTCATTATTAGCTGTCATTAGAAGGAGAAAATGAACAAGAGAGCTAACCATTAGTGAAGAAATTGCTGAATGCATAACACACAAATTCTACCAGAGCTCTGGGGCAGGAGGGTACAGATTTAATCCATCGTGCTGCATGTGAGGTCATTTTCTACATTTGGTTCAATTCATGAACTGCCTCCTTTTGTAGAGGGGAATCTTGGCTATTATTGCATGGTCCCTCAGTCCTATTTTAGCTTCACATTACTCAATGTCTGATTGTGCTGGACAACATTCACTGTTGCTGTTGAGAACATTTTGGACAACAGTGAAAAAAATGCTGGGGACTTTCACATTAAACCATGTTCTATCACTGTTTATGAAACCTGTGAGAGTGAGCCAAGACAGGAACTGAATGCTTTGCAGGAGGGATAGCAGCCTAGAATTAATCAATCAATAAATTTGTCTCCCCTCTCTAATCCCACCCTGTAGTTAGATGGAGGCTACAAATGTGTCAAATTTGCAAACAGCTTAACAAATATACAGAAGATAGCTCTCGCTGGCAGAGTTTGGATGTGAGACATCCTGACAAGAACTTTTCTGGCTGGCGGTGGAGGTGGCAGGGTGGGAATTCTGCAGATCTTGTGAATTTTGGCATCATGTGTTAGAGCTGAGAGCATTACTGGGCATGCTATTCAGCAAAGCAGGATTTCTGTCCATGTTTTCTTTTCAAGTTTATCTAGACTGTTTTACAGCTGTGATAACTTGTGGCACAGCATAGTCCAAAAGCTTTTGTGGCAATAGATAGATATATATAGAAAGATATTACATCAGTTATTCGTGCTTGCTATCTGAAATTGTGAGGTGCTGTTTTGAGAAGAATGGATACTTGAATTTTGTGTTGTTATGTGAACCAAACAAAGCCAGACAGAATATTTGGCACATAAAGAAGTGTTATATTTCATTTCATTGTAATGTTTTCAGTGGATCCAAAATTCTCTAACTATCCCAAATCATACAATGCCTTCAATGCTGCCTAACATCTTTTTATCTGAGGTTTATCTGGAAGTATGTCCATTGACCAACGCAGCAATGATTCAGGAATACTGATTATTTCACCAAGTTTAATATTACTTTATAATAAAATCAGTTCTTTATGGATTCACTTAGGGCGATACTGCTTCTGTATAGTAGGTGATATTAAAATCTTTACAAATGTTTTTGTAAGTAACTAAAATTACAGTGACATTTATGTTATTCCCTTTCCTTAGATTAGGGAATAAAGCAGTTACTTGTATCACTTTCAAAGCAAAACTATGAAGATTTCCATTCTGGATTTACATTAAAAAAAAAAAAAAGTGAAAACATAAAGTGCCATTTTGGGCAGTGTGACTGTATTTTACTGTCTCCCATGCCTGGTGCCATGTCTCTGCAATGGCCTGGAAACTGAATCTTGAGGACACATCAGCTTTTCTCCATGCCATGGCTCATTGCCCAGGGATGGGTGTGCCATTCAGATACCCTACACTGTGAGGGAACAGTACAAGGTTTTCTGACCCTGTAGACAGAGTCTGAGGCTCTACAATAGCAGGATGTGCTTCATACTGATGTGGCAAAGAAGGGAAAGGAGTTTGAGGCAATAGCTGGCCTCCAGGAGGTGTCCTGCACAGACAGGAGGTCAGCTCTGGGTGGAGAAAGAGAATGGGTGGGGCAAGGTGGGAAGAGCAGCTTAGTAATAGAAGAAAGAAGCTTTGGAGAGGCAGTGGGGCTGGGGAGTAAGAGCAATAGGCTGTAGCAGGGTATTAGTGGGTGCTTGAAGATTTTCCTCTCTTTTCTCCCTATAAAATTCCACCCTTTCTGCATCTTTCTCTCTTTGGGATAGCAGTCTCTGAGTTTATATTTCCTGGGACTTGCAACCTGTCTTGTCACCATCCAGCATCTTGTTTTCTCTCCAGCTCATAAAACATCATCCCATCCTCCCCATTCATCTCCAATGATGCCTCCTCACCTTCAGCTTTTCCTCTTCCCAAGGAGGAAGAGGGGAAAAAATATTTAGGAAAAGGAAATATAAAGAGACCTCCTAGAGAAGGATCTGCAGTTGTTGCCAGACTTGGATGTAAAGGTGACAGCTGGTGAAATGCAAAGAGATGCCTAAACTTTTCTACCAGCTTTATGATGCCACATCATAGATTATCAGATTAGGGTGGCCCATCCTCATCTTTTCAGGCACTGACTGTGTTTATCAGGCAACAGTGAAGCAGGCAGAGATCATCCCTGGCCAATGCCTACCTGCCTATGTCTAGAGCTCCACCTTAATGACACTACTCAGATCTTGGGAAAGAGTTTGGTTCACAGTGCACTTATTGACTCTATTCTGATTTTTCTTTAATATTTTTTGTTCTGCAAGCCTCACAGAGTTATAAGGAGTTTAAATAAAATGAAAGAAAGAAAACTTACCTCAGGTACATAACTCAGTAGCTGAAAAAAATGTAGTGTGAAAGTACTGGAACAGGTTTGAGTAAAAATGCCCCTAGTGGTAACTATTCTGAGTATAGCTGCTGTTTTTGTGACAATTCCTTTGAATTATTTCCATGTGGAACAGAGCAGCACTGACAGCAGCCCTTTTTCAGAAGGAGGTGATTTCCTTCATATATGACTTGTCAGCTGCTAACTGTGGGTGTGCAAATATAGATGAAATTTTGAAAAAGTGCCGATCTGGCAGGGGTTTGGGCAGTTATTATTTATGGCTGAATGGATGAGATTTACCAAGCTCAGTTTGATGGTAGACGTTGTAAGGTAGGTACATTACCCAAGCTTGTGTTTGCGAAGCACCTCAGCAGTTTTGTATTGATTTCAATAATGCAGTTGTTCTTGAAACAGCTCTGTAAGTGGTGAATAAAGTATGCAGTTTATATAATAACTGTAAGGACATTTAGAAGCACCTCACTTTAATTTTACTCCAGTCTCATTGACCCTTTTTTTCTCCCTTGCTTTTATAGTTATGTTCTCTGTCTCTCATCATTCTTACATCTCATTTGGGATTTCTCCTCCTCCCACTCCATCTTTCAGCCAAACTCCCACAGGACGTGGGATCCTCCTTCCATACCTCTGTCACGGGTGACCTCATTTGCTTGGAGAGCCTCTGCTCTAATATCTTCACTTTTAACTCACTGATTTAGTTCTTGGTTGTTTCATCCTATACCATCCAGTGCCATGGTTTACATTCTCTCTCTGGTAAGTGAGCATTCTCTGACTTCTTGGCTTACTCTCACTGTGTCAGTTGGCAGTTTCTGTTTACAGAAAGGGTAGGGGTTCTGCTACTGTCAGTTCCCAGTTCAGCTTTCCCATAAAGCCAGTTGCTTAAAAAAAAAAACAATAGTTCATGGAACTTTAACTAGGAAAACTCTTAAGAGCTTTTAAAGGGCTAAGGATTTGACCTTCATTGCAAGCCTATGAAAAACGTAAGTAGTATAATTACATTTCTCAGCCTTGCGAGACTTTCCTCTTTGACTGGAAGCTCTCTTTCAGAGAAATTGCATGAAGATTTCTTCCTTACTTTCAAAGTCTTGTCTCCTTCTTGGTCTGGATATTTATGAGATCTTCTTGTCCACATAATCCAGAAAGAAAGCTAGAAAACACCTTTTCTGTTGTAATGTCTCGAGTGCCAGACTCTCTATTTCCTAAATTTCAGATAAAGCTACTTTTTTATCCCTCACTGTATCTAAATGTATTAAAATTACAGAAGAACTGCCTCCTTTTCACAGAAGACCTTTGAATCCTTTTATTACTCAAATTTTCACTCCATCACAGTATTGCAGTACATGCATCAAACTCAAGGTATAATTAGTGAAAATTGGTGGAAGAGAGCTTCCTGCCTCAATGGTAGCTTGTTTTAGTTGTGTCTAATATGATCTCTATGATAGAGGATTGCCTTTTTTTGTGTTGTGCCTTCGCTGCATACAGCAGCAAGCTCATATTGGAACTTCAAGTTGGTAATTTAGCTTGAGTTTTCTGAAAGATGGATTTTTTTTATGTGTTTGCATTCTTGCAGATGTCTGTCACACAGCAAGTGTTGCTGGCTGACTGCCCTCAGAACACTGTGAAAAAAAAATCCTTGAATAAGTGAAATACTAATGTCTTAGAGCCACTTCAAAATGTAATAGCTAGTGAGTGCACTTCTTGCTTCAAGAGAGTAGGAACAATGAAACGTGGAGTTTGCTTGTTGGTAGAAGGCTCTCTCTGTTGTTTTTGAAGAAACGCTTGCAAATTCTGTGTTTGATGACTGAGTTTTTAAGCAGCGGTAAAATCACAATGTGATGATGACAGAAATGATTGCATTACTCTGAGTCAAAAACCTATACTGCATTGCACAAAAAATAAGAAATTATTCAGAAAATATGCTCTAATACGCTCTGCTGGCTTTCAGTGTCTCCAGAGAGCTTCATTTTATGACTTTATCAGCTTACCTTAGAGCCATAGAATATGTGATTCACAGTTTCACCGTCCTATTAGTTCATGCTTCTATTGGGAAAGTGAATCAATTTCTGGATCTGATGTGTGTATAAGCCTCTTCTTTTTCCTTATAGTCTCAAGGGAAATCATGAAATGTCCAAAGAATAAAGGTGCAGAGTTATAGCTGAGTTTCAGTGTTTAGAGGTAGTAAAAGATGCATCTAAACATTAAAATTTCAATGAGAATTCAGTGATCAGTGTTTTACCACCAATGTGTGCTCTCCCACTTAACAGCTATTTGTACACAGTATCCATTGGTGATTGAGTGCAGTAACCAGTAAAGAACAAAAGACTTAACAAATTAAATTTAAAGATTACTACCCCTGCTGTAGAACAGGTAGGTGCAATGTACCATTTAATTTTAAATCAAATTATCTATCAAGATACTCAGATGCTTCTCACAATCAGGAACTGGAAGCCACTGTGTATCAGGAAAACTATGATGTAGTGACCATCACAGAAATGTGCTGGGATGTCTCCCATGACTGAAGTTCTGCAGTCAATGGCCACAAACTCTTCAGAAGGGACAGACAAGGAAGCAGAGGTGGCAGGGTGGGCCTGCATGTCAGAGAGCTTTTAGATTGTATCAGGGTTAATGATGGTGACAATAGGGTTGAGTGTTTATGGGTAAGAATCAGGGGGGGAAGGCCAACGAGGCAGGTATCATGGTGGGAGTCTGTTATAGACACCCCACCCCCCCCCAACCAGGATGAAGAGACAAGTGAAATATTCTTTAGGCATCTGGGAAAAGTCTCATGATCACTAGCCTTTGCTCTCATGGGGGACTTCAACTTTCTTCTTGTCTGCTGGAAACAGAACACAGCAGAGAGAGAGTAGTCCTGGTGATTCCTAGAATGTGTAGAGGACAGCTTCCTGACGCAGGTACTGACAGAGCTAACTAGGGAAGGCGCCCTGCTGAATCCGCTGTTTGTCGACAGAGAAAGACTTGTGGGTGAGGTGATGGTTGGGGGCCTTCTTGGTCGCAGGGATCACAAAGTGATAGAGTCCTCAGTTGTAGGAGAAGAGGGAGGCCAGCAGAACTGCCACTTTGTCCTCTTTCATAACAGAGTCCCTTGGGAGGCAGTCCTGAAGGGCCATGGAATCCGGGAAGGGTGGACATTGTTCAAGAGGGAAGTTAAAGGCATAGAAACAGGCTGTCCCCAAGTGCTGAAATATGAGCTGACAGGAAAGAAGGCCATTGTGGTTGAAGAGAGAGGTTTGGTTGCTGCTTAAGGAGAAAAGGAGAGTTTCTGATTGATGGAGAAAGTGGCAGGCCACACGGGAGGACTACAGGATTGTTGTGCAGCTATGCAGGGAAGAAATTAAAAAGGCCAATGCCCAATCGGAAACTAATTTGGCTTCGGCTGTTAAAGAGAACAAGAAATCCTTCTACAAACACAGCAGCTACAAAAGGAGGACTAAGCAGGATCTCTGTCCTTTGCTGAATGCAGGAGGGAGGAACTCACCTTTGGTGCCTCAGTCTTTAGCAGTAAAACCAGTTGTTCACTGGATACCTAGCCCCCTGAGCTGGAAGATAGGGGTGGGGAAGATAGGAACCTGCTGCACCACTTAGACTTACAGAAGTCTTTGGGGCCAGATGGCATCCACCCAAGGGTACTGAGGGAGCTGGCAGAATTGCTCACCAAGCCCCTTTCCATCATTTACCAGCAGTCCTGGCTGGTGGGGAGGTCCCAGATGACTGGAGGTTGGCACATGTGATGCCCATCTATGAGAAGGGCTAGAAGACCTGGGGAACTTCAGACCTGTCAGTCTGACCTTGGTGTCAGGAAAGGTCACAGAGCATATCAACTTGATCCATTATGTGACACGAGCAGGGCAACCAAGTAATCAGGCCTAGTCACATGGGTTCATGAAGGGCAGGTTCTGCTTAACGAACCTGATCTCCTCCTACAACAAGGTGACCTGCTTAGTGGATGAGGGGAAAACTGAGGGTGTTGTTTTATCTCAACTTCCGTAAAGCCTTTGACATTTTCTCCAAAAGCATCCTCCTGGAGAAACTGGCTGGCTGGGTGGGGTGCTTTGCTGAGCCAAAAACTGGCTGGATGGCCGATCCCAAAGAGTGGTGGTGAATGGAGTTAAATCCAGTTGGCAGCCAGTCACTAGTGTTGTTCCCCAGGATTCAGTATTGGGGCCAGTTCTCTTTAATATCTTTGTCAATGGTCTGGATGACAGATTGAGCGTACCCACAGTAAGTTTGCAGACAACACCAAACTGGATGGGACTGTTGATCTGCTTGAAGATAGGAAGGCTCTGTAGAGAGATCTGGACAGGCTGGATCAATGGGTTGAGGTCAGTTGTATGAACTTCAGCAAGGCTATGTGCTTGGTCTTGCACTTGGGTCACACCAGTCCCATGCAACGCTACAGGCTTGGGGTAGAGTGGCTGGAAAGTGGCCCAGCAGAAAAGGACCTGGGAGTGCTGATCAACAGCTGGCTGAACATGAGCCAGCAGTGTGCTCAGGTGGTCGGGAAAGCCAACATCATCCTGGTCTGTATCAAAAAGTGTGGCCAGCGGGATCAGGGAAGTGATTGTGCCCTTGCACTCACTACTGGTGGTGCTGTACCTTGAAAACTCTGTGATCTGGTATAGGTGATCCTGCTCTGGCAGGTGGGTTGGACTAGGATGGTCTTTCGAGGTCCCTTCCAGCCCCTAACATTCTGTGATTCTGTGATGGGGCCTCAACTGCCTCCCTGGGCAACCTGTTCCAGTGTTCCACCACCCTCATAGTAAAGAACGTGTTCCTAACATCCAATCTAAATCTGCTTTTCTCCAATTTGAAGCCATTGCTCCTTGTCCTGTCACTGCAGGCCTTTGTAAACAGTCTCTCTCCATCCTTCCTGTAGGCCCCTGTAAGGTACTGGAAGGCTGCTATTTGGTCTCCCCAGAGCCTCCTCTTCTCCAGGCTGAACAACCCCAGCTCCCTCAGCCTGTCTTTGTAGCAGAGGTGTTCCAGTCCCCTGATCATTTTCGTGGCCCTCCTCTGGACCCTCTCCATCAGGTCCATGTCCTTCCTGTATTGAGGGCTCCAGACCTGGATGCAGTACTCCAGGTTAGGTCTCACCAGAGCAGAGCAAAGTGGCAGAATCACTTCTCTGGATCTGTTGGCAATGCATCTTTTGGCAATGCAGCCCAGAATGTGCTTTGCCTTCCAGGCTGCAAGCATGCTGCCTGCTCGTGTCCAGCTTCTTGTCCATCAGCATCTCCAAGTCATTTTCCTCAGGGCTGCTTTCTATGCCCTCATCCCCCAGTCTGTATTGATAATAAGAATTGTTCTGGCCCAGGTGCAGAACCCTGTACTTGCTTTTGTTGAATCTCATGAGGTTCACCTGGGCCCACCTCTCCAGCTTGTCCAGGTCCCTCTGTATGACATCCCATCCCTCTGGTGTATTGACAACACCACTCAGCTTGGTGTCATCTGCAAACCTGCTGATGGTGCACTCGATCCCACTGTCTAAGTCATTGGTAAAAATATTAAACAGTACAAGTCCCAGTATGGACATCTGAGGGACATCACTTGTCTCTACTCTCCATCTGGACTTCAAGCCATTGAGCACCACCCTCTGGGTGCCTCCATCCAGCTATTCCTTATCCACTGAACAGTCCACCCATCAAATCCATATCTCTCCAATTTGACAAGCAGGTGTTGTGGGGGACTGTGCCAAAGGCCTCGCAGAAATCCAGATAGATTACATCCATAGGTCATCCCTTAGTCACTTTATCCCAGAAAGCCACTAGGTTGGTCAGGCAGGATTTGCCCCTAGTAAAGCCATGCTGGCTGTCTTGAATCACCTCCCTGTCCTCCATGTGCCTCAGCCTGGTGTCTAGGAGGATCTGTTCCATGATCTTCCCAGGCACAGAGGTGAGGCTGACAGGTTGGTAGTTCCCAGGGTCCTCTTTTCTACCCTTTTTAAAAATGGGTGTGATGTTTCCTTTCTTCCAGCCCCCAGGGACTTCACCTGACTGCCATGACTTTTCAAATATCACAGAGAGTAGTAGTTTGATGGTTGGGCTCAATGATCTTAGAGGTTTTTTCCAACTGAAACAATTATATTACTCTATAACCTCTGATGCAATAAGAAATGAGAGTCTCAAGTTCCAATTATGAATTTGGATTTAAAAAAATCTTTAAACAATAACAGAGATACACAAACTAAATAGCTCTGTGACATAATCTCCCCCCTCTTCCTGCCTTTCTCACTGTTTATTCAAGGGTACATGTAGAATAAGGTTTTGATCAAAAGTCCTTTGAAATAGATGATAATCTCTTGGCTAGCTTGGCTAGTGTTTGGGCACCACCTCTATGTTTTGTCTTTGTAATAACATTTTAGAAATTTCTCAAGTGTTGATGGAGCACATGATATACCAGATGAAACTAAGACAACTGAGTCTGTTGGATCTTAGGAAGAGAATTTTAAGGAGAGATTTAAATATTGTCTTCAGGATCTAACACTGGCTTCAGCTGTCTAGTAGGGATATAAGGGAGATGAAACCAGACATTTCTTGTAAGGGGAAGATGATGGCAGAAGGAACGTACACAAGTTGCAACACAGGAAATCCCATCTGGATGTTAGGAAAATAGAAAAATAACAGTCATGTAATCAGAGAGGCTGTGAACTTTCCATTCTTGAAGGTGTTCAAACCTGACAGTCTTGGGCAATCAGATCTTAATTGGCCACATTTAGGGTTGGGGACTGCACCAAAACACAGCCAGAAGTGCCCTCCAGCCTGAGTTGTTGTTTGGTTCTGTGCTGCTATAAATCCTGTTCTTTTTATGTAATGTGCTGTTTTCATCTAACTCTTAAACACTATCGAAATGTTCTCCATTTTTTCACAAACTCCTGGGTTTGTGTTCATTTGCTCACACTAATGAGAAACAGAAAGGTTGTTAAAGAAAGGATTCACTGAACTGCAAAATCATGTACTTCTCTCTGGAACCATGCATTTTATACATTCAGCTTATAATACCAGGTACAAAATATGTACTGAGAGCTCACTGCTTTTATGAGCTGAGATTTCCGTATCCATGAATAATATATATTTTTGGTGGGTTTGTCTCTGAATATTAATATTTTTTTTAATGAGCAAATGAAATAAAAGCATTCTCTGGTTGTTTGGAATATTAAAACATGCTTGCGTTCACCCTGAAAATAAGCTCAAGTCTAATAAATGTTACTATTGCCACAGATAGGTTTGCTTTCCCATATAAATATAAGCATCTAAGCATCTCTTCTTGCTTGAATCTGCATCTTAGTGGAAGTATCTCTTTTTCACAGCATACTTTTGCAATACCTTTGACACAGAAAATTTTCTTTGGCAATTTATTAATGTCAGAGCTTTTAAAAATTCTTCTCTCAAAAACTGACAAAAGTAATGCTTTTTGAAATATAATGTTTGAAACAATTTTCCAAAAAGTCCCCCAGATTTGTTTTTGCAAATTAAGAAGTCATACATTTCTATTTCAAATACTCTTTTAAAATACCTTTAAGTTTATTGGCCAGTATTTGCAAAATTTACAAACTTTTAAAACACCCTCAGCATGAATTATCGTTTGAATATAATTTCTCTTTGTAGATTAACAAAATGTTTAATATTGTGGTGAATAAATTCAGTCTGGTTAAACAAAGTTTACATTGTATCTGACATGCAATGTGTTTTATAACATATTATAGCATATTATCACGTATTTAGTCATGAGAAGTGTAGACTGAGATGGGATCTCATCAATACGTATAAATATCTGAGGGGTGGGAGTCAAGTGGAGGGGGTCAAGCTCTTTTTGGTGGTGCACACTAATGAGACAAGAAACAGGGGGTCAAGATTGAAGATAGAAGATTTCACCTCAACATGAAGAGAAACTTCTTTACAGTGAGGGTGACAGAACACTGGAACAGGCTGCTCAGAGAGCTTGTGGAGTCTCCTTCTCTGGAGACTTTCAAAACCCACCTGGATGCATTCCTGTGCGGATTACCCTAAGTGATCCTGCTTTGGGAGGGAGGTTGGACTCGATGATCTCTTGAGGTCCTTTCCAGCCTCTAATGTACTGTGATACTGTGGTTCTGTGTACTGTGACAGCAAAGGGTCTAATACGTACACATGGAATATCAACACTAGGTTTTATGTGGATCTTGTGTTTTCAGTCCAGCTTGCATCTAATCCTCACATACCTGCTTATTCAGTCCTCTTAGTAGCTTGAGGGAGAGAATCAGAAGGGCAAAAGTTGGAATTTCCTGTCCTGAGATAAAGACAGTTTAATAGGTAAAGTGAAAGCTGTGTGTGCAAGCAAAGCAAAGAATTACTTCACTACTTCCCATCAGCAGGCAGGTGTTCAGCCATCCCCAGGAAAGCAGGGTTTCCTCATGTGTGCAGTGACTTGTTTAGACAAAGTCATCACTTTGAGTGTCCCACTCTTCCTTCTACTCTCAGATTTATATGCTAAGCATCTCACCAGACCCCCTTTGAAAGACCCCCTTTGGTCACTAGGGTCAGCTGTCCTGGATATGTCTCCACCCAGATCCTTGTGAACCCCCAGCCTTCTTGGCAGTGGGATGGTGTGAGAGGCAGAAGAGGCCTTGGTGTGGTGTAGGCACTGCTTAATGGTAACAAAAACATCTCTGTGTTATCAACATTCTTTTGTCACACATCCAAAAGGTAGCCCTGTATGAGCTACTGTGAAGGAAATTATCTGTATCCCAGCCAAAACCAGGACAATGGACTTGGATAGGCATGTTACATGCTAAAAGTCTGGAAATAGGACAAACATGCTTTAATTCTGTAGACTCAACTGGATTGCTGTCACGAGAGACATTCTAGTAATATTGCTTTTAGAAATAAAACAACACATTACTGGAAAGTAATTGATGGGCAAAACCACAAAATTGCAAAGGAAGTTTACACTTTTTTTAAATGCTAGTTGCATCTTAATAGATATTTGTGTCCCTCTCTGAAAAACAGAGTAGAAACTAGCACAGAACCAGAATAGTTTAACATAAATACTGTACAGGGTTATTTCTGTCTACCACATAATCCTGTGATTATTGCTGTAACATCTGTTTTTACAGCTTGTTGTCTTTTTTTTCCTCTCCTTTTTTTTTTTTTTTTTACTTTTTTAAACTTTTTTTTTCTTTTTTCCTTTGGGACAGGTCTTCCCAGGAAAAAGGAAAAAAAAAATTTGTTAAAAATGTGTGAAGTAAAGGCCAAATGTATTCCATCAGTATTATTTATTTAGCCAGCAAAAGCTGTTTATCAGTACCATATACAGATAATCCTAGGTTTATAAAAGACAATGAAATAATCGTGACCATATTGGTTAAGTTTCACTCTAACTTTCTTTCTGAACATTGGCTTTTTTGGCTACTGAATAAAGCTTTTGAGGAATAAATGTTTGGCTTTGCAAAACAGCGTGTTTGGTATAGTTTAACTGTAAGCAGCCAAGACTGTAATTTTGGAGAGTCTGGAACAATTTTTCTTCTTCCATGAAGCCTTTCTGAAACATTTTCATGACAAAAATGTTGATGTTTTACACACACACAGTTTACTGTTGGACAAGGACTGCTTTAAATCACGTTTCCTTTTCAATGACTTTCCTTCTACCTGCTTGTTGAGCAAAAGTAGGGAACATTAATTATTTTGTTTATAAATGTCTATTATACCAAGTGTTTACATAGTTTAGTCTCTAAGTAACCATTGAACAGAATTACAATATTCTCAAGATCTTGTGGGTTACGCAGATGACAGCGGGCCCTTATTCATCATTAGGACATAAGGGATTTCCAAAAGGAAAGGATTTAAGTCCCTTTTGAAAGGTTTTTTCCCCATATTATTGAATAGCAAACTTCAGAAGAGATGCACTCATGCATGCTTTTGCTTATATACAAGCATATGCTTTGTTTATTTAAATAATGCTTATATGTACTTATGCCTTCTGAATAGGCTAGGATTTTCCAAAAGTCAGCGGGGAGAATCCTTGCATGTCCATTTAATGCAGACACAAAACAATACCTAGATAAAAAATGTCTAATTTAACATACAGGACATAGAACATTAGGAGCACCTCAACCAGCAGCCTCACTCTGTTGCTGGGAAATTACTGCTGCCTGGAGTGTCAATCTCATACTGCAGAGCTAAACCTTAGATGAATGTATGAAGAGCACTCAGGTAAAAAATCGAGATAAATATCTCACTTCTATCCATGACTTCTTTGTCAGACCATCCTCCTTTAGTTTTTCTTTCCACTATTTTGTGAGAAACGTCAGCTTCTTAGAAGAAAGGAGAGGTCCAGTTACAGCAAGTGTGGATTTTTTTCCCCCTATTTTTTTCTAATTGCTGATTCTGTAGATCTGATAATCATCCCTCTATTGTTTGGTCCTTGCTTTTCTGTGTAGTTAAATTGTTGCCACTGCTTCTGTGCCAGCTGCATTGCAGGATGGCAGAGTGTCCTCAGCACACACCTCCTTAGCACGCTCACGTTGTAGGAATACTCTTCTGAGCCTGTATGTATATGATGTATTTATATGAAGTCTTTCACATGCCATGGGATTCTTTCTGGGGTCCAACACCAGGGCTTTCAGGAGGAAGACAGCTACTGCTTCTTCATTCTGGGGTCATGTTTTCAATGGAGCATTAGGAGCACTCAGCACCACCTTGCTTCAAAATGAGAAATTATGCTGCTGGAAAGCAAATCAGTGACTGATGTAAGATGGAGCCATATAGATTGTAATTGTGCTAGAAAGATAAGAGATGATGCTTAAAGTATAATTTTAACAGTATTTAATTAAGTGGGATGGTAGATTAACCACCACTATTGTAACTAAGCACATAGAAAAGAATTGCAAAATATAAATACTCATTATTACTCAGTTGCCTGTGCTGTCAGTGACTGACTTGGAGATGGGGTCATTGACTGAGAGTTGATTTTAAATTGCTTGATTTACAAACTGAATTTAAAAATCTTTTCCAGTTGCTCTCCTTTAATGCAGGCAGGGGAAGGCAACTCATCTGTTCAGTGCTGCATGGTTCACTGAGTGGGGAGATGACATACTTTATCGGTCACTAGGATATCACTGTGTCATTTCACTTTGTGTGTAGCAATTAAAGCAAAGTGAATCATTTACTCAACAAATTCAGTCTCTTGTTCTTCCAGTGGAAGTATTATTATCTCTAGTTTATTTTTTGTTTGAATTGCCTGGTGGCAGATTTCTCTCATCATCTCAGTTGCTGACAAACTATAATTAGGTATCCTTGAGCATGGTGCTAGCTAAAGGAGGTACAGGGAGCCAGTTCTTTTACTGGTTTGTTTAATTACCTTTGCGTGCTAGCTCCAAAGGATTTTGGGAGCCCAGCCTCCCTTGCTTTGTCAAGCTGTGTAAATCCCATATCAATTATACCTCCTAGTTCTGGAAGCAAATCATGGAGTGCGCGAGCTTCAAATTTGTTTTGCCTGACTATTTGTAGGAAGCAAACATAAAAGGAGCTTGTGTTCAGCCACAATAAATTCATTGTTAATTTGAAGTGAATATTTATAACTTTCTTTTCACTATTTGCCTGACACTACTAGCAGTTAATTTGTTATTCAGCTAATTCTGCCTGGCCTACGCCTGGTTAGAATTTTCTGCCCCTGCATTTCCAATACATTTCCTACACACTCTTTTGTCCTCAATGCCTTTATAGCTTGTTTATTAGAAACAGGTTTTTAATTATTTTTCAGCAGTATTGGAGACCTGATTTAATGAGCAGTTGTTAGATATACTAGGGAGACACATTCACCTGATTAATGTGATAGTTAACTGAGCAACAAAATTGCCTTGTGAAGAAGCAGCTGTACACAGAATTGAAGCACTAAGAAAGTTTGAGGGGATGTGAAGAAAATATTTGAAGAAAGGTTATATAAAAGAGAGTACCAAACAAGCTGAAGGCTAAGCATAAATATACAGTGTTGGCTTGCTGGTGAGTTGGTTGATTGGTTTGTTAGTTATGTGCATGTGTGCACACACGTCCTTGTGTTTATTAGGATGCGGTTTGTATAGTCTTTACTGAAAGATACTGCATTGAAGTGGTGGCATGTTCAAGGACAGTAGAAAAAATTGAGGAGAATGGGTCCTTCAGGTGTGTGTTGGAGATGAAATTGTGTTGCAGCCAGCTCTTTAATTGCATGCAGTGTTGGCACCCAGCTTCAGTGCTAATGTGTGCTTTTGGAAACAGATCCATCCTTTGGGAAACAAGTCTTTTCTCATGGAGAGGATGGGAGAAGTTTGACACTCTTTAGTTGCACTGAGTTCACACTGGGATATTTCTTGTTACTGACTTGCTCCTATCAGCAGCACTTACGTCCTCAGTTTGCAGTCTTGTGGTCAGCTTGAAGCATCAGGCTAGCACAACCAGAGAATTTTCATACAAGAGACGTCGAGTCGTGCATTTGGATGGCATTTTCCATCCTGTTGGCAAACAGTATTTACAAAGGGAGATGTCACAGTACAGACCCGTCAGAAGCTTATAACTAGATCACCAGGTTTAATTTCTGCAGTGTTTTTTGGCATTTATGGGAAGAGCAGCAACAAAAAGATTGGTGGAGAGACAGTTTACTGAAGCCAAGAAGTAGTACAGCAGCAAACACAGGTAGAAGAGGAGAGTTCAAGTGTGAATGCTAAAGGAAACACAACTCAGGTGGTTACTCTTATGTAGTTTCCAGCTTTGCTTCTATGATAGATACCTCCTCAAAATACTGAAAACATAGAATGTTTCAAAGGCATGGTGTAGACTATCCCACTTGCAAACTTACTGGACCACTTACAGTGCAGCACAACCCCTCTGCTTTCAAGTTAGGGCTTGTGGCTTTGTGTTCTTATTCACTCATACAATCAGTGAGGGTCAGAGCTTTTCTTTCCAAAAGTAAAGATGAGCTGACTTTTTGTATGGGAAGTTGCATTCTTGTTCACATGCTTTTAATCAAATGTGAGCTGTACAGATTACAAAGAGCTTGGCTTGGGAAAACACATTTTTCTGTCACGCAATCTCTTTGGAAGCAAAGAATAGGGAAAGGACTGATAAGATACTTTGATAAGATACTTTGCAAAGATCAAAAACTAGTGAAAGTGGTCTGGACACCTTATTGGGATTTTAAGAGATTTTGAAGAAAATAGAGAAAAATAAGAGGGCAATTAACTTAAACTTATTTGAAAGAGGAAAATGTTCTTGTGACTGACAAGAGCAACCTGTGCCACTTTCACTGGTTCAGCTTGTCTCTGCTGTGACAAGTAAATTAGACAATTCTATGCAAAGCACTTTTAATTTCTTGCCTGGCTAACACAATGGACATACAAATTACTTTAATTATGATTTCAATGCTTATCTAAAAGCCAGGAGGAATGCTGGTCTGATGGTTGGAGAATGAGCCTAGAATTCAGCAGATCTGGATTAATTTAAAATTCCTGTCATATCTTTGCTTTAACAGGTCTTTTTTCTGTCTGCACCTCACATTATTTTCTGAAAAAAATATGAACCTCATGTTCCACCCATGCCCTCTTGCATTACCAGTTGAGGTGGTAGGATTTTTAGGGCCGTGTATGTGCCTTGGGTCAGCAGTGCTCCAACCCTCATGGACTATATGAGCCCTCACTTTCAAAAGCTTTTGTTTTTCTTGGCTTGAAGGGAAAGTTCTCAGTGGTGTATGGATTTGAGTGTTAGTTGTATTTTGTTATCTTTCGTGTAGCACCATTCCTTGATCTATTTTGTAAAAGACCTAGGTCTCTGGAGTCAGCTTGTTGGATGTGCAGGACAGCTCTGAACATTTCAGTTGCCTTGTGGAAGCCTAAGACAGGCCCCAGTTCAACAGAATGACGGAGCACATGCTTAATCTCTGCCTAGTCAACAAATGCTTTAAACATAAACATGTTCCAAAGTGTTTTGCTGTAGATAGTTGAGCTCCAAAATGTGCTGCTGCGCTTCACTAGATAAGGATCGCTATTTCTCTCTGAAAGAACTCGTTATAGAGCAGACACATTAGAGCTGCCTGCATTTTTAGGTAAGAGGCTTGACACTGTGCTATCTATGTGGCAGCCAAAGTAGACAAAGCCAGAAAATATTTTTTTTAAATTGCTTCCTGGCATGTAAATACAGATTATTTAGTGTGACAATTTGCACATGTATTACAGATTTATGCTATCAAGCTAAACTATGTGATGGCAACCATTAGCACTGATCTTGTGTTCTTTATTCTTCAAAATCAGCAAAACTTATCTGCTGAAGGATATATTGAATTATCAAGTGCAAGGTTTGGGGTTTGTTGTTGTTGTTTGTGGGTTTTTTTTAATTTTATTTTATATTCCCGATGTGCAATTTTAAGGGCATATAAAGATAAGAGAATTGAAGTGGTATAGGTTCTGTGTTCTCTCACTCTGCACTCTCAGTCCAGAGAGCTCTCCTGTTTTTAAGAGCCTCAAATGATTTAAGCAATTGCTGATTTAAAAAAAAAAGGCAACTAATGTATTATACTGTCACCTTTAAAAACTTTGGGAGTGTAATGTAATTTAACAACTGGTTGTTTATATATGATTGCAACTTGTCATAAACCTAATGCTGTGCAGCTGATAAACTGTGACAGAAAAAGTGGTTGATCCAAAGTACATGCAATCAAAGCATGCCAGCCTGCATGCATCAACTCCTGTATAAATTACATATGGGAAACTATCAAGCCCTGGCTTTTAAAATGCCTGAAAAAGATAGTACATGAAGCAAAATCAGAAGCCAAAGTTTATAAAAGCAACTTTCCAATACACATATATGTATACATGTACATATATACATGTAGGTATAAATATGTATATATATGTATTTATCTACTGTATAATATGTATTCAGACCTGATAAGGAAGTGTGAATGGAAAAGCTGCTATACACTTACTTTCTAAAAAACTTCCTGTCTTAAATGTTGAGCCCTCTTCCTTCACCCCTGTTCTCAGATGTAACCAGTCACATTTTCAAAGTTCGGTCCTTCACT
This sequence comes from Indicator indicator, assembly GCF_027791375.1. Lineage (NCBI taxonomy): Eukaryota > Metazoa > Chordata > Aves > Piciformes > Indicatoridae > Indicator > Indicator indicator. The sequence goes on from NC_072010.1 coordinate 33,083,235, forward strand.
AGCATCTTGCTGAAAGGAAAATTTATCATGATTTCCTTCTTTGTAACTGGGGCCCTTTCCCTAATTTGCTAGACACAGGTATGGTCCCCAGCAGTCCCTTGAAAGGGATTGAAATATTTTCTACCATTTTCATCCCTTGTATTTATTTCCAGGTGAACATTCTGCAACTCTCTCAACAAAAGGGATTTTTTTAATTTTTTTTTTCAGCCAGGATATTTTTGGTAGGAGGCACATAACAGAAATACATTTGTCAAATGCTGCTGCTTCTTTCATTGGATATGGGAAAACATTTTGTTGAGATGGAAAAACCAAATGAATAGAGTCTGCTAGTCCCACACGCCTCCTGTCTGTGAGCATCCCCACCCTGGGGATATGAGCTGTGCTACTGGCTCAAGGGAACAGGTTTAGAGAAGCCCTTTGTTGAAATATTGGCAGCACATCACTGGACTTGCTGACATTGCAGATGGAGCTTTTGCCGAACAGATGGATCCTCAGCTTTCTGAAAGCAAGGGAAGGTACTTGATGTTCCATGATAAGAAAGGAAGGGGGTATTCCAGGCATATGGAAAGGCAGGGAAGAAGTGCTCTTTTTGGTGCACTTGGAGCCTAGCAACCTCTCCTTGGCAAATTTGGGAAGACCTAAGCATGGCGCGCTGTGAGAGGGCAGAGGGAATGTAACAAACGTGGAGGAACTAATTTGCACAAACCCAATAAAAATAAAGGCCAAGTCTAGTGAAAAACCTGCTTTCCCGAGTGCATAACTAAGTATTACATTTTAGGGATGGGGAAGTGTTCCTGCCTGGCATCAGGGGTACACTCTATTAAAGCACAGGTCTAGTGCCAGAAGAGCGTAACTGGAACAAAAGACTGGTTAATATTTCAAGGTCTACTGTATTGTGAAAGAGACTAGAGATAAATGTTCCCTGCCACTGTGAAGCCTGGAATCCCCATTTTCGAGCAGTGTATGCATCAGTTTCAAACCATAGTGGCACAGTTCATACAATGCTTCTTTTCTTGTGCCCTTCCTACTCCCTTCCTCACCTCCTGTGACAGTTTTAAGGCTATATCTTTAATTTTTTTCTCACAGAGTTCGAGCAGAAAAGTGAAGGAATGTAAATAAATCACTATTGGGTGTAAGAAAGCAAAATAATGATTATTCTAAACATTTCCATTGGAGAGATAGAAATGTTTAAGAGTCAGTACTCAAAACAAAGTACGGGCAGTCTCTCTCTGTCTTTCTGCCTGGTGTGTTCTCTGCCATCTTGTTCGTACCTCACTTCCGTTTTAATTGTCAGAGGAGGTCTGTGCACTGCCTAAGAACCTGCAATCCTGACTCAAAACTGTGTTACCTGATCTAATAGTTACTGCTAAGATCTTCAGGCAATTGACAGGTGGGGTGTGAGAAGTAAGCAGCATGAACTGAAAGGAGCCGTTGTATTTTGGTGTTGTGTTTTAACAATCTGCAACTTTTGAGTCACTTCACATGCACACAGATTTAGCAGAGATATTATACTTTATTGTGGTATGATTTAGGATATGACAACAATGGACTTTAATCTTTATTTTTGCCTCCTGGCTTAATTAGACAATTTCAGCACCTCTTGAATGCAGATGTTAAAGCTGTTTAGCGACAGTAAGGATGCTAAAGGCCTTGGAAACCCATATTTTCTGAGAAAAAAAAATGAAGGTGATAAAGGGCAAAAAATGTCAAGGTTCTTTCAAAGTGTGGTTCATTGCTGAAAGCAGCTATGCAAAAATATCACTTTCAATACTCAGGGTTGTTTTCTGCAGCAATAGAAATGTCTAAAATATTTTTCCTGAAAAATAAAGTGAATTGAATTACATGCCCACTTGTGCATCAACTGTGCTCCATTTTGCAGGACTGAATTCTCAGGGAGGCTCTGAGATAAAATAAACAAGGAATCTCATCATTGAATTTTAGTATGAACATTTTTCAGACCGTTGTGTCTGGATCTCTGCCAAGTTTTAGGCCTATAATAAATTAATTCCAACCCACACAAAAGAGAAAGGGGGGGAAAAAATCCAACAATTTCTACAAGACAAAAACACCAGGCAATTTTTATGGGGAAACAAATGGCCAAGAATAATTTATTGGAAAAGTAATTATCTAAAGAAAGAGTGGGCTCTTCTCTTTAATTGGAAATGATAACATAGTATAAGAGGAGCATCAGCATTTTGCTTCACCAGCCCGGTTAAATTCAATGTAAAGTTAAGATGTTGCTTTCCTTTTGTTTTATTTCTCCTTACACCCAATACTGCAATTGAGCCCACGTCCCTCTGTCTGTGGCAAAATCTAATCTGGCTGCCACAGAACCTCTGAAATTCATGGATGTGATGAGCCAGGGTCTGCTTCTGCATTGTATGTCTGGCTTTATTGAATCTCTAGTCACCCTCAGATAATAAATATTTCATATGTTGGACAGGTGAAAGGTTTCATTCAGCTGCAGATCTGCTTCCAAGGCAACCAATTCCTGTCATTTGAACAGTTTAAACATGTTGAAAACAAAGCTTGTTTTCTGGGTTTCTCCTCTATGATTTTGTGTGTAAAGCATTATCCGTCTCCCTTCTGTTCCTGCTACAAGCAGAGAATGAAAAGCTGATAGCATTAACAAATAATTCTGAACAATTTATAACCTAAATGTCTTCCCTCTTCCAGTCAAGAAGAAATGAAAAATACCATTGCATTTTACAAACATAGAGTAAATACCTAGAGATATAAAATTGCCTGAGCTAGCATCTGTAAATACTCTGTATGCAAAAAAAATAAGTGCAATCACAGTACTACATTGTTCTTGTCAGCATGTTTCTTTATTATGATGGGTGTTACCTCACAATCTTTGTCCACTAATTCTGTTATTGAGTTGGATTTCCTTCTGGAATGGGGGTGATACCCCAAGTGTTTACCAAGTTACCAAGAAGATAGTTAGCACAGTCTCTTCAACCACATTTGATTTCTGCAAATGTAGGTGCTTGTTATGGATCTTTTGGAAAATGTCTGCTGTATTCTTTACATCTTTACATTCTTTACATCCTCTGTGCATTTGCAAGTGCAATGGGCATCTGCCTTCCCTCCTCATCTCAAGCTCCCCCGACATCTGGGCTTTCTGACTCACACTGTGCTCCATGCCCAACTCTAGAACAATGCCTATATCCTCTACTGATGACTTCAACAAGCACTTCTCTTTCCTGCCTGCTCTTTTGATGAAAGAAGAAATGTATTGGAGCCATGGTGAAATTTTGGTAGGCAGACTCCAAGTAAAGGAATTTTCTACCATCTCATATCAGCTCAGAAACATTTGTAGTTGAATCTGACCTTCAGCATGGACGTTCCCTTAATGCGATTATGGTAGAATGGTGGCATTTCTCCAGGAGACACACAGCTGCTTTAGGAAATAACATGGAGAATACATCTTGGGGCAAGATTGACAGGTTTTAGGTATTCTGATGGAGATCCACAAACAGGTGGTTTATTTAATCTCTCTATCCTCGTTCTACTTAAGGTACTGGTGCTTTGCAGCGATGTTCTGTTTGGGGACTCGGAGGGCTTTCGAGATCTATTCAGAAAGACTAACATGACATGCACAACTGCTGGCTTGGGTTTAGGAGGGAGATGGAAAATGAGTACAGTTTGTGACAGGCATTTTTTGTGCCTGGTAACTCTGTGGATGATCCCCTTAGTAGAAACAATTAAACTATATCTGACCTTGAAGTTCTCTCACTTATTTCCAGGTGTATAGATTTTAGCCAGCAGGTCTCTGGTTAACCCCTCCTCATTGTTGCTTATTTCCTGCCACTCAGCAGACACACCACTGAGTGTTAAGTATGTGAACTCAAAGACGCTCCCTCTCTCCCGTACAGTCTTAATAGCAAGCAGTCACGAGCCGGGCTTCTCCAGGCAGAATTATTTCTACCTAAGAAATACAGGCTTCAGGAGTATGCCCTTTCTCTCACCCTTTTCAGATTACATTAAAAGCATCTACTTCAAGAAACTACAACTGTGTTTATTCGAGTGTTGAATTTGGAAGTAGTGCTGGGATCCCTGCCACGGCACGCTTGAACCGTGAAACCCAGGTCAGTTCCATTTTTTGGTTTTCATGTACTGGCACAGCTCTGCAGTGGTTTGAGCTTCCAGGTCTCTGTGGGAGCAATTCTTCTTTTAACATGCAGAAAACATCATATTTGATTTTATAACCTTACCTCTTGGTTTGGGGTTTTTTGTTTTTGTTTTTTTGTATTACTAAACCAAAATGTCAAGGTGGCATGTCAGTAAACACAATGTGTTCAAAAAGGATCATGCTGACAAGCTTGAAAACTAAATGCTCTCTTTTAAACAGGCAGGAACAGCTTAGATTTTCCTTCCTGCCCAAACAGTCTATCCCTGGACTTGAGGAAATGACTGTGCTTAATCTGCTTCTTGCTCTGTCACTGTGACTGCTGGCTGTTGCACTATAGAACACTCTCTTGAGGTGTGGGAGGATAACAAGTTTCAATCACTGTTCACTGAGGTTGACTTTGTGACTCAAAGGCTACTGACTCAATAGCCTCATAGTTTTGTCAGTAAATCAACCCCTTCTCTCTCTTCCAGCCTTTTATGGCATTAGGGATTTTTTGTGGATTCGTCATATTGCTCTGGAGAAGAGTGCTGGGGTGGCTATTGCACTTTTTGCAGCTGAGGAGTGTTGCCTGGGGTACTTTCTGAGAAGTCTGACTTTGTTAGTAATTACTCTAGATCTCACACTCTAGATTTCACCCAAACTTAGTTTGCATTTCTGAAATTTCACATGTGTAGTCATTCACCGCAAGGTGGATTTTCAAAGGGGCGATAAAAAGTAGTAAGATTTCATAGCTGCATTGGTTTTGCCCCAAATGTGTGTTGGATAACTCTATTTGAAGGCATGGGACTGTTTGTCTGCTTATTGGGAAAACATCTGGAGGCTTTGTGCAAGGACATTTTTTGGTGTCTGACTGTGGTGTGGACCTGGCTTCCCTGGCTGTCCCCTGATCCCTAGTTGTTTTATGCTTTAATGTTGCTAGAGTGCTCTTGGACTAAGTGTTCCTCTCAGTGAAATTTATGAGCAGTCTTTTTTTTTTTAATGTTTTGTACAATGGATGAAGAATAATCTGGAATAGACCCAAATATGGACTTTTCACTACCAAGAAACCCTCAGTTAGAGCCATTGTCCCAAGTAAGAGTCTGAAGAGCAAATACTGTGTCCAACCCCAGACTTTCCTGTGGTACATTGAGTTAATCTGCTTCTAAGCATGCTCCCCTTCTTTTCCACTTCTCTTTCTTTTTGAGTTTGTTCGTTGTCTAATTATTTTAGGTCAAGGCTGAAACAGCTGAACAGCATACAGTAAAGGTAATGCTCTGTGACCTTCCCTTGGCAGAAAAATTTGAGGGAAGAGATAAGTATAATTCCTAGGCATTATATTTATCAAAGACAATGTGGAGATAAGTTTTGAGTGACTGAAAATTTTGTAACTGCACTGTGAATGTTTAGTTGCCATTGGCAGTCAAGAAGTGCCTTTCTGGATTAACCAGACACTGTGCTTCAGGGGTATGCATAGGTGGCAGAAAGTGATAAAGCCAGTGAAACCGCACCTCTGGGAGCACGTAATGGGATCTTCCCTGCGATATGCAAATGATGCTGCCAAGTTGCTGTATAAACAATTCATGGGAGAAGTGGTGAGAGGTAGTTAAATAGCTGGATCACATATCAAAGATAAAATCCATCACAGGGAATGGAAACACGCGTTTAAAAAAAGGAGTGGGTTTGCTTTTAAAAATAAATGAATAATAATTAAAAAATCTTTGCCCAAAGCAGGAAGTTGCACTGAGGAGTAAATAGCAAACAATTTATCACAATTGTTGCAGTTCAGTGTAAAGGAACATTTTGAAAAGCAGCGTGCATAGTTTGTGAAAAACAAGACTTTTAAATCTGCTTACTTTTCAGTGATAAAACCACTCCTGCTATTTCTATTCCAAGCATGAGCAATGAGCTCAGGCAGCCTGGCAAAACATATTTCAGGGTCGTATACAGCTACAGATCAATGAGCGTTAGCAAACCTTATTGACACCAGCAGAAGCTGAGCTCATGGCTTCAGTCAGTTTTGTATTTTATATCGTATGAGGAAAGGACAGCAAGATCGAGTGCACCTTCAGCAAGTTTGTCAACACCACCAAGCTGTGCAGTGTGGTCGACCCACTGCAGGGAAGGAATGCCATCCAGAGGGACCTTGACAGGCTTGAGGGGTAGGCCCATGCAAACCTCATGAAGTCCAACAAGGCCAAGTGCCAAGTCCTGCACCTGGTAGGGGCAATCCCAAGCACAAATATAGGCTGGACAATGAGTGGATGGATCTTCAGCCCTTCAGAGAAGTACTTGGGAGTGTTGGGGGGTGAAAAACTGAATATGAGGCAGCAATGTATGCTTGTAGCCCAGAAAGCCAACCATATCTGGGGCTGCTTCAAAAGAATTGTGGTCAGCAGGTCGGGGAAGGAGATTCTCCCTGCTCTGCTCCACTCTTGTGAAATCCCACCTGGAGTACTGTGATCAGCTCTGGGGCCCCCAGCATAAGAAAGACATGGACCCGCTCAAGTGGGTCCAGAGCCGTGAAAGTGATCAGAGGGCTGGCGCACCGCTTCTATGAGGACAGGCAGAGGGAGCTGGGGTTGTTCAGCCTGGAGAAGAGAAGGCTCTGAGAAGGCTTTCTTGCAGCCTTCCAGTACTTAAAGGGGGCCTATAACAAAGCTGCAGAGGTACTTCTTACACAGGTATGTAGTGACAGGACAAAGGAGAAGGTACATTTAAATCAGATATCAGGAAGAAATTCTTCACTATGAGGGTAGTAAGGCACTGGAACAGGTTGCCCAGAGAAGTTGTGGATGTCCCCTCCTGGGAATTGTTCAAGGCGAGATTGGATGGAGCTTTGAGCAACCTGATCTGGTGGAAGGTGTCCCTGCCCATAGCAGGGGAGTTGAATTTAGATGATCTTCAATATCTGTGCCAACCCAAACGATTCTATGATTCCAAATAGAACTCCAATAAATCAAAGTTTAGTCTTTCACAATATATATCCAAACCCTTGTTGACACAGCTGCATTGTTTTTCCACAGAGGTCAATCCCTGTAACACTTGTTTTCCATTAGCTTTTTTCTCTATCTGCTGTTCATTTAGGATCTGATATGGCTCAGCTGAAGCCATCTGAAAAGCCTCTAAGTTCAGTGGGAGCTGGATCATGGACTGGAGTCCTAAGGGGCCAGCAGCAGAACATTTAAGAAGACAGCAGGGAATATTAAAGCATCATGGGGCAAGGGAAATATTTTTGACCTGTGACTTTCTTCTTTTTCTAAGTAATGGGAATGATACTCTAGATAAAGTTATATGGTCGTAATAAACAGATCCTGCATTCAACAAATTCATCAGATTCTGTTCTATGTTTAATCACCCACAAAAACAGTCAGATGCTCTTCCACCAGGAGCAATATCTCTCAATTAACTGTAATTAAGGTATATTATAACAACAGGATGTGAAACCACATGGATCTGTCCCTTGACATTTCAAATTTGGTTGTTTTTTGTTGTGATGGTTTCGGGTTTTGTTTGGGTTTTTTTGCCAAGTCTCTTAATACACTTCAATGAATAACAAAGGCCAGGTGATTCTGAGTGATGGATCTGCATATGTAAATCTTAGTACCACTGAGATGAGATGGAGGATGAATCTTTCACCATTAAAGCTCCCTTAGAAACATGTATGGACCATAATTAAGCTGAATTTACTGGCCCAGATGTTGATTACCAGGAATCTAAGGGTCAAAGCTTGATTGCTTTATCCTGTGCAAAAAAATGTGGTGGAGACAGCAGGAATATTTGATACCTTGTCTGCAGGTTTTTTCAGAGGATCTGTAGCCATCCATAGCAAGCATGACATTGCTTTTCATTCACTGAGAAACCACACAAAGCTGTTTTCTTTGTTTGCTGTTCAAAGCAAATTTTTGACTTGAGTTCCCAACAGAGGGGTTTGATTATCACCTAGAAAATTATTGCTTCTCCTCTGAGCTGTGGTAGATATCAAGTTCTCCCCTACTGGTAAGCACTTGGAGACCTAATCAGTAGTAAAGCTTAGGTGTAGTGTTTGTACAGAGAGCTTGACAATTATGACTTTTTAAACTGTCACAGAATGAAAGGAGATTGCCAATTTAAAAGTGAGAATTTCCTAGTTCAGGCATTTCTGACCATGTAACTAAACTGAATATACTCCACCCTGTCCCCTAGCCACAGTTATCCTGAAGAAGATTAACAGCATTTAATTTCTACCAAAGCTGAAATTGTGTTTGTACCCTGAAATATGGACTAATACATCAGTGTGCTACAAGTCAATCTGGCAATGCGTCCCGAACTTGGTGATGCCTCATTGTGTGCCAGCAATGCACTTCAGGGTCATCAACCCATGAAATTTGGGGATGAGTTCACTGTTTCAAAGACGAGCATAGATGAAACTAGCTGTAGGTTTCTGCAACATTTGGTATGGTGCACAGATATTTGCCTGAAGTGTAAGATGTCATAGAGCATATGCAATCAGGGCTTGTGTAAAATACTGAGGAAAGAAAGATGAAAAGCTGCCTCCTGTGCTATTACACTGAGCAGCTCTATTATGAGCTAAATTTAAGTGATCTACTATACCTGTGATTGCATGATACAATCATGTTCCTGGGATGATTATTTTTATTTTATTTTTAGCTACTTCTGTTCCTGGTAACTATTTCATAGATTTATTTCAGTTGTGTTCCCAAGTACATCAGGTATCTGATCGAGAAACAGCATGGTTACAAAGTTCTGGTTTTCTTTTAAGATACCAGTAAACATTTTTTTAGTCTTATATTTTGTTTGAATCTTATGTGCCCATACTTGCTTGATCACATGCAGAAAATATTTTTGTACGTTGCTATTATGCATGACTAAGAAAGGAGCTGTAGATAGAACAAGATGAAATACAGGCTGTAATTTACACCTGAGAGAGTGTGAATTTCACTGCAAGTCCTTTTAAAGGAAACTTGCTATTTTCTTCACATTCAGATAGACAGTGATTCCACATGAAATTATGATCATTGCCCTTTTTTTTGTTTGTTTGTTTGTTTGTTTGTTTGTTCTACTCTGCATTGGTTTTGGTAGGAAAGAAAGATTCTTCAACCTAATGCAATCCTATGTTACCTGCAGGCACAGGTCATGGTCCTGTGATGCTGGACATAAGCAGAGAGACTAGGCAAGATTAATAAAATATGGGATACAGAAAGTATCATCACACCACTTCATGGGTGGGGGATCAAGGCATAGGCAGTTTAAGTTACTTGCCCAAGGTCCCTTGCAGAGTTATATGACAAAATGGAATCTCCTGGTTCCCTGTCCAGTTGGTTTCCATTTTTAGAGAACTGAAGACTCCTTATTTGTTTTGGCTGAAATACAACTTTGGATAGCTTGGAAGATATTTGGAGGTAGAAGGGGTCTATTAGCCTTTCCTCCTGAAAGAAATATTAGCAGGCAATTAAAAGAATAAAAAATGGGTCCCATTCAAACTGCTTCACTTGCTATTGCTCTCAGCTTCAGACAAGAAGGTACATGGAGGTCATTTAACCTGGCCACTTATATGCTGTGAGCCACTAGTGTCACCTGGGCAGTCCTAAATTAAACCATATGCTTTAGGCAGAAATACACCAGTCTCACAAAACATTGTCTATTCAAACCATAGTCAAAGGACAGGGCTTTGTTCTCTGAGTGCATCTGCATTGTACCTCCTGTAGTATCACCTGGATAAACAAGGGCAGTTCAGACTCCTGTCATTTTAATCTCTTGCATCATCACAGTTATTTTGATTAATTTGATACCCTGGAGCTTAAAAGAGCAAAGAAAACATTGATAGGACAATCAGAGATGGTGTCAAAGAGGAATGGACACTGACCCTGACACCCTCTTCTCCCGCCTGTGTGCCAGAAGAGCTCTGTGCTGCTGTAGGAAAGATATCGAGCAGTGGCCATCGAGCTGCACTTGGGAGAAGCCGAGGGAAACTGCTGTATCCCAGTGCCCTGTGTCTATGTCCTCTGCACATTCAAAGGGTGAAGTCAAGATTTAGTCTCAGGACAGAAGTTTACCGGATGACAGTATAAGCAAACAAGTCATAGCATATTCATAGCTAAAGGCCAAATGCTTTATTCGTAATGTTGCAGAGAAAGTATTAACATTGCATTTGTTTAAAAAGTAACCAGAAGGCTATTTGTGACCCTTATAATACACATGTGAAGCAGTGCCATGCTGGTTTACACTGGTTACATTCTGCTTTATATTTTCTGGAGGGCCAATTTGCAAGGATTTTTCCTTCACTAACAATTGCTATTTATGAATATAAGTAACTAATTTACCAAAGTTTCACACAGTGACTTCATGCTTCCGCTTCATAGTTAAAGGTTCTGCAAATCTCTTTGTTGTCCTGTTGACTTTGGGTTGTTTCTGATTGTATCTTGAAGACTGGAAGTACTGTATTGCAGTAAAGTAAGAGTAAAGTAAATACATTATTCTTGTTATTGCCCTTGTTATTAGAAAATATTTATACAGCACAGTAAATTTACATTGTACTTTACCAACATAGATAAAGGGAAATTCTCTGCCCTGAAGAGCTCATAATTCAAATAAGACAAATAAACCTACAATACTTTGGAAAGTGGTGGGTGGAAGGATTATTAACTATGTGAAAGTGGAGGGCCTGCATGAGGAAAGAGGATGATACTATTATCATCATCAGTATTCCTAATTTTACATTACAGTAGCATCTTAAATGTCTGAAAAAGGTTTCAAAGAATGGCTGCATGAGGTACTGTGCAGAAGCGTGGCAGTGGGGTGGCTTGCTCCTGGATCTCAGAGCATCACTGATTCGCTGACATTCCTGCCTGAGGGGCTCCTGGCTAAAGCCAGCATCAGTCCAATTACAGAACAAGGGGCACCTAAGCCTCTAGTAGGTTTTAGCCTGGCCTGAGGGAAAATCCACATTTTTTTCCTGCCCTGAAGAATTATAACTGAAATTGGAGAAGGCACTCAGGCAAAGCAGAATGGAGGAGTTGTTGGCTGGGTAAAGGTACAGCAGGACTACCTGGAGGGAGAATTTTTAGCGTCATTGTATTCACCCTGATCTGCTACTCAAGCCTCCTCTGCTCTGTCCTCTGAAAGCTAGTTACAATGGGGAAGACTAAAAATAATTTTGTTGCGTGGTCATAGCTGATGCACAGTAACTGCTATTCTCCTGATCTAACCTTGTGTTAAATACGGTGTTGCTTCTCCTTTAATGGAAAAGCTTGGTGTCCAAGTGTCCTGTGAAGAAGACCACAACTACAGAGTATGTGATAGTCCTAAATTTGCAGCCCTGCTCTAACTTGTTAGTAATGCCATGCACGACTGTTCATAAACCAGACAAAATTCTTGTCTCTGCATAGCAACTTAATTCAACCTCTGCTAAAAGCTAAGAGATCTGAGGGAGCAGAAAGAGCTTGGAAGTTCTGTTCCACATCCTGTGGAAGGTGGGAAATCTTCTTTGTTCCCCTCATTTACCTACAGTAAACAATCCAGGAAAAGGGAAAGGACAGGGAAACTCCCTGTAGCTGTTCTTACCTCCTAATAAGATTAGATGCTGCCCCCAGGCATTGCATGGAGAATAAAGAAAGCTGGTAGCAGCCTGACCAGAACTAAGGAGCAGAAATAGGAGACTGTGGTAGCTGAGAGGGGTGTGTGGTCTACCCTGATTCTTAAAATGGGATCTACAAAGAGCAAAGGAGTTAAGTGTCAGGTAAAGAAATGGGAGTGAGGAGATGGGATTCATTTGGAAATAGGAAGAAAAGATCCAGGATGAATTCTCTCTCCAGAGAACAAGCAGATGCAGGGCATCACAGTTGTAGGAAATACGTTTGAGTGGGCAGCTCCTGTTGTCAAACACTAATAGTCATATGTTGGCATATTCACTGGGGATGGACAAAAAAAATCGGAAAGCAAACCGTCTCTCTCTGAATATCCATATGAATTTATATCTGGGGACATTATCATGATTTATTTCAAACTGATTCATGATTTCTGCTCTCCTGAGGTTTGCTATGCTGGAGTTATCAGGCAGGCAAAGAACAGGAGTGGGAGCTGAGTCTCTTAGGTCTGAGTGTCTTGCTGGGATTCATATGGCATGCAGGTAGATGAGCGGTGGTTGGGCTCCAAAGGCACAATTCACTCAGCCCAGCTCATCTCATCCCATGAGTGTCTGGCAAAGCAGATGTCCATATCCAAACCTGCAGCAAAGACTTCCAGCCAGAGAAGCAAGACACATATCTCCAACTTGTTTCATTGCCTAGTGAGGTAGGTGTCTGAAACAGGCTGTCAGAAGTATCTGGTCCTCCTCATTGTCAATGAGGGCATCAGGAAAGCTCAAGCGTCAACATCTGCACTGGCTGAAGTTAAGTGAGATGAATCCCCCTTCCCCTAATAAAACAAAGCAGTGTAACAAACAATGCTTTCTTAGCTGCAAAAAGATTTGTGTGAGGGAATGGCCTGTGGCAGAGTAAGGCAAGAAATGTGACTTCATTGTAAGGGGAAGCATAGAGTCAGCGGATGGAAACAACAACAAAACAAAAACGCCACAAAGAAAAGCAAGAAGGAGCATTGTGAGGTAAATGGAGAAGAACAGGAGATATACTAAGAAGAATGGAAGGAATACAAGATCAATCAGATGAGAGAACACACTACCAATTTAGAGCTTGCAGATGGAGAAAATATTCTAAGCTTGATGTGCTAAGAGGGCGTGGCAGCATTGAGAGTGAGGACAGATGTAAGTTGATAGAAAGATAGTGTTTTTTCTCTTATGAAGAATTTTTCACGTGAAACCTTGAATGAAACAAACAAATAAATAAATTTCAAAAAAAAACCACTAAACAAACCTAAACCTCTTTTCCAGAGTTTCACTTACCAGCCATCGCTGAGAAAATACTTAATGGTCCTGCTTAAAATGTTGATCAATACGACTTTAGATCGCTTCAGTACTCTGCAAAAAATGTGCTCTGCACATCACCCAAGCACTTAACCAAGGACACTTAGATGTCAGCTCTTGTCACAAATTGTTCCAATGATGAAAGAGTATTTTTAAAATATGGAAATCATTGTATTGACAAGGTTGTTTGTTTTTTTTTTAACCCATTAATCTCTGCCTGGAAAAGCTGGCTGCTTTAACTCTAGGACTTCAATTACACAGGCTTTGAAGAAGAACAAAAATGACAATGAATGCATTTTAGAAACTTCTAAAAAGTTACTTTAAATAAATTTTCCATACATAATGTTGCCATTTAAAACTCAACTGTCTCCTGGTCTTCTGGGACTGGAAGAGAGCAGTCTGTGTTCATCTGGCAATTCAGTAATGAGGTTCCCTGCCTCTTATGGACATTCATGATACTGGCCCCAAGGAGGCTCACCACAAACAGGGCTTGCCCATCCAGCAGTCCATTTTTTTCAGGAGGTAGCATGGGAGTGATTTCACTTTAGATTCACCAAGAAGCTAAAATGCTATTTCTGGAAGTGTGTCTCAGCTTGCTTTGTTTTGTTTTGTTTTGTTTTATTTTTGGGGGGGGGAGTTGTCTTCCCTTTTTCTTCATATGTTTTTCTTCAATATATTCCAACTGTACAAGCCTTTGTATTGCAACTGCTTGAAGTAGCTCTAGTAAACATGTACAGCAGAGTGGGAGGAGGTATTTGATAATTGTGATACTTTTACATAGGCATTTCCTGAAGCCCAGATAGATAAGAACTAGCATGTACAGTCCACTTATAATGACTGTCCTGGGTACTTTATGGCATCAAGGAGGCATTCTAGCACCTCTCATTTCATTATTCAGCCTTCCAATGAAGCCTGCTGAAGTGTGTTTGCTCAAGACTTGCCTTGGGTGCTCTCTCTGTTGTCTGAAAAACAGTGGTGTGGGTTGTCATGTTTCTAAAGCCATTGGTGGCCTTTGGTAGAAAACAGTGTGATACAAGGGCTATTATTAAAATACTGCTGTAAGTCATTAGACTATTTCAGAGTAACTTTTTTGTTATTGTTAAATTTAAATTCTTAAAATGAAGACATTTAAAGAAGGATTGGTCTAATTTAGCCAGTACACCACTGCCCTCTTTAAACAGGAAGCAAGCCATTCGCAGTTGCAAGCCATCCTGGCAGAGTGAAAAACCGAGACACAATCTTCAATTCACAACAGCTTTTTGTGTTCAACGAATAATCAGACCTGTTTTTATCAAGGCTGTGCTGCCCTGCTTGTCTGCAAAGTTGTTTTTTTCCCTTCCAAATGATTTTTGGAAATGCATATGCCTTTTCAATCACTAAGCTGGACTTTTGTAATGCTTTGCTTAATGTGCCTCCAGATTCTGTTATTTATAGACTTCAGCATATTCAGACTGCAGCTGCTAAAATACACACAAAAGAAAAAGCACATTTGTAACCTGTTAAATCTTTGCTCTGAGATGCCAGTGAAGTCTGGAGTTAAGCATGAAATATTAGCAGGTGACCTTTCAAGGAACATCGCAAGAGAATACCTGTTTATCTTGAAGACCTTTGTTTTATTATTCTTTTTTCAGTACTGAAGTCTTCCAGTGTTCTGCTTTCCAAGGGAAATCTGGCCTTTGCATGTACCACGTGTTACGTTCAAGAAGTGCTGGGGCAGAGGATTTAAGTAATGCAGCATCTTGAATAAGCAGTTCTTCCAGAAAATGTACTTTAGAATCATAGAATCATAGAATCAGTCAGGGTTGGAAGGGATCACAAGGACAATCTAGCTCCAACCCCCCTGCCATGGGCAGGGACACCCCATGCTAGATCAGGCTGGCCAGAACCTCATCCAGCCTGGCCTTAAACACCTCCAGGGATGGGGCCTCAACCACCTCCCTGGACAACCCATTCCAGGCTCTCACCACTCTCATGGTGAGGAACTTCTTCCTCACATCCAGCCTGTTTGTGCAAATTGGATTTGTTACATTTAGAGAGAAACTGTAAATATATTGTGATCTTTCTCTGATTTATCTTAGTCTTACCAGCATGGCCATGATTTACTTGTTATCTGTTTTATAATGAAAATTGGTGGACAGAATTCTTTGTAACTTTACAAAACCCCTACCCATTCAGTGTACATAGTGAAACATGAAATCTCTTAATGCTGCAGCATATGTGTTATGAGTTTATGAGATGACAGCGTAATTTTGTTAACGGCATAATCTAGAATGAGCAAAGGTGTTATAATTCATTCATAAGACAAAAAATCCCCAAGCAAATAAAAAAAACAACCCACAACCCAGAAGAATTACATAAATAAACACATAACCAGAATGCCCTTTTAGCCTCTAATTGTAGGACCCTGCATATCTTGTGCCTAATCAGGCTGTTTTCTTAAGGAAAGTGCCAGTTTGTGCCGAATCAATCTTTGATTTCAAAGGCTTTCTCTAAGAGGGAGATGAGACAGAAAAAAACAGGTAAACAGCATGGCTCTCTGGAGGTCCTGGAAAACAACTAACCTTGCTTCAGTAGAGCTGCAGGTGGCCAAAACATATGTTAGATGCCTAAGTTAGGGTCTCATTCCAGAAAATATAATGCTTTTTAAAACCTGCTCTGGAACCTCTTGTTTTATCACTAATTACCTGTGAGAAGAGACCAGCACCAGCCTCTCCACAACATCCTTTCAGGTAATCATAGAGAGCAATGTGGTCTCCCCTCAGCCGCCTCTTTTCCAAGCTAAACAGCCCCAGCTCCTTCAGTCACTCCTCATAAGACTTATTTTCAGTCACTCCTGATAAGGCCCTTCCCCAGCTTCGTGGCTCTCTTCTGTACTCGCTCCAGCACCTCCGCATCTCTCTGGTATTGAGATGCCCAAAACTGGACACAATACTCGAGATATGGCCTCACCAGAGCTGAGTACAAGGTGACAATTACCTCCCTACTCCTGCTGGACACATATTTCTGATACAAGCCAGGATGCCATTGGCTTTCTTTGCCACTTGGGCACACTGCTTGCTCATATTCAGTTGCTTGTTGATTAGAACCCCCAGGTCCCTTTCTGCCAGACAGCTCTCCAGCCACACTTCCCCAAGCCTGTAGTGTTGCTTGGAGTTGTTGTGACCCAAGTGCAGGACCTGGCATTTGGCCTTGTTGAAGCTCATCCCATTAACATTGGCCCATTGATCCAATCTATCCAAGTCCCTCTGTATAACCTCCCTACCCTGGTGCAGATCAACACTCCCACCCAACTTGGTGTCATCTGCAAACTTACTGATGACACACTCTATGTCTTCATCAAGGTCATCAATAAAGATGGAAAAGAGAAGTGGTCCCAACACTGAGCCCTGAGGAACACCATATACCTCTAATCATAAGAAAATAGGAGAAAATGCTTCTTCTTGAAACATTGCATGCAACATTATTAATAAAAGCCATATTAAGAGTCACATTGGAGATGTTTTTTCTCCAGGTATGATGGCTATGGCACAGAAGCTTCATATACATTGGTTTTGCTCCCAGCTTTTCCTAATATGGTCAAGAAGAAATGAATAGTGACTGATGGCCAGTTCTTCACAGAATCACAGAATCAACCAGGTTGAAAGAGACCTCCAAGATCATCAAGTCCGATCGATCACCCAACCCTATCTAATCAACTAAATCATGCATCTTCTCTTTCATTTTCTTCCCTCTTTACTGACAATCCAGTTTTCAGCTGGAGAAATAAAACACTGGGAAGAACCAGTACAAGACACTTGATATATTTGCAAAGACAGCTGGAGCTAGCCTGGTAAACGACCTGTACCTTGGCAGGTCAGTTTGAGTGTGACCAAACTAATGAGTGCTGTCCTATGAATCACAGTGAACAGTAAGAAACACTTTGCACGTGTCGTTCTTTTAAGAACTGGAGAACTTGCCTAGATGCAACAGTTCACGAGACACCACATTGCTCCTTCCTGTCTGTGTTGTCTCGAGAACTGGCACCAGTAACATGTGGTGTCTTTGCAACTCTCAGTCCCGCCTTTCAAAAGGTTGATGGCATCAGGCTTTCCTTCGAAAGATTTAGTGGTCACTAAAATTAGACAAATAGGTGAAATGGCTGGAGGTCACTCAGTAGGTTAGTGTCAGAGGTAGACAGACAGCTTCCTCCTTTCATCCCAGAGCTGGCTGCTGACCCGGGTGCTCCACAGAGCCTCGTTACGGTGATACATTTAATCAGCTTTGCTCCGCGTCTTAATTCATCGTCTGTGTTGTTATGGATATCTAAAGGCTAGGATTTTAACTTAGCAATCTGCTGTGTTATTGAATTAGTTTTATGCTGTGTTAATTTCTTTGTCTCATGGCATTCATTGCCTGTGATAATTGATGCACAATATATAACCGACTTCTGTATTCATTTGGGTAAGTGCATTTAATTGCCTGGTATAAAATATGCGTACTAAGTACAATCTGCTATGACTGCTATGACTGTGAAGTGCTCATTGGTATGGACTTGAGGGTGCTTTATCTTCCTGACAATCTGTCTGGGGAAAGTCTAAGTGTCTCCCACAATCCACCGTCCATGAACTGCTACTTGCATTGTGTCTGCCAAAAGAGAGACCAAAAAAAGAGTAATATAGAATCACTTTACAAAGTGTTTGGCATTAAAATTTTGTTAATCAGAGGCTCTCAGGTAAAGAAGTTTGTATTAACATGCTTGCCCCTCCCAAACCTCAAGGAACAGCAGTGCCCAGAAGATTTTACTCATTTGCTCCTGTAAATGAGGAGTAGGGCTTTATTTGCTTCTGAAGCTACTCCTCTGGAGTAAAGCTACATCCCTGCACAAGTGTTTATAAACACAGATTTCTTTTGCATATATCTTCAGGTCATTAATGCCTAGAGGAGTAATAATGAATTATAAATCAGGAATGCTTTCTAAAGGTGTGCTGTCAGTGAAACGGTGTTGATCAATGTCTGCTCAGGATGCACAGAATCCTTGCATCAGCTTATGCTATCTTGCCTGTTAATCAGTATTACAGTGATTTCTTTTACCTTTAAGAAAGTAGGAATCCTTGCTATTAAACATGTTTTTCACTAAGCACATCACTTTTTTTTTGTATGTCCTGGTGAGTGGGTTGATTTGTTTCCCTGGATTGTTTTGTTTCCAGTGTCATGAAGGGTGTAATAGTGCAGTGTCTGAGCTGTACAAAGAAATGCTGACATTTGCCCAAAGATAATTTTCCTTCAAGTGTTAATGAAACTTTTACTCTTCTGAATTTTCAAGTTTTTAAACAAAAGCTAATGTTTGAGTCTAAATCAAGTGTGAAATCCCTGTGAGATTATTTTTGCCATATTTTGCTTCTCTGTGTTAATGTAACTGGTGAGATGTCAGTAGAAGGGATATTCAAAATTAATGTTTTTAAGCAAGCTAGTTTATACAGTCTGTGTCCTTCAGGATATAGCATTAGTTCTGCCTACATCTTGCTGCAAATTATTCAGTGTTCATAGGTGCATTTATGCTTGTTACTCAGCTCTCTTCCACTGACAAAATAGCCTGCAGCAGTTCTTGGTTAGATAGGACTAGTTCCACATTAGGCACTTCACATGCTCTTTTGTGCTTTTTCCTGATTTAAGCTGCACTGCATCCATGTCCTGCTGATAAAACAGTAAACTTGATGGCCAGAGAGAAAGCAAAGCTGCCTAATGCCAGCATGGGCTGTGAGAGTATGTTTTGAGCAAAGACTTTCATGGCACATTGGATGGAGTGGGTGGCATAGTACAAGAGTTTGACTAAATAACCCACTGATTCTGCTTTATATTCACAATGTTACGTTCTTTCTCCTTTGCAAGGACTTTAACAAATGCATGTGGCTAATTCACAAAAATATACCAAAATCTGAAACAGGTGGAGAATCTACTAGAAGGCAAACACTAAAGAAGTAATCTGTTAATTCTCAAAAGGCTGAGGCACATTTGTCTAGTCTGATAGCTGATTCTTTATGAACCAGTTCCCATTTCTGGCAAAGCTGGTACAACTGCAGTATCGATCTGGGGTGAAGAAAGTATAGAGCTTGGCAGCAGACCTCATTTTGTCACTTGGTGCACACTTGACAAGGCAGTGAAACGGGAAGAGGGGTTGGCAGAGAGAGTTTGACACCTGTTTTCTACCCTTCATAACAATTATCCATATCCATCTGTGACACCTTTGCCCCAAAACCGTGGGGCAGCACCTCCTTGCTCCCCAGTAGTCAGGGTGATACTTTGTGGGTACAAGTAGCTAGCACACAGCAAGGTATTGAAGAGGCATTTAATTGCTATTGGTTTTCAGACACACCTTCCTACAACAAGGCCACAAGGCTCCCAGTCACAGGAAGAAGTGAACAACTCTCATCTGGCCTATTCAGCATCTATTTGTAAATTAGGATTGATTTGGGAATGATTCATATAAACAGGGAGGGGGAGGGGAGTGGGGGGAGGGGAACTGTGTGAGAAATAACTTATTGACAAGGAATAATTCAGCCAACTCTAACCTTGAAACAGATGTTTGTGGTCAGAAGCTTATAGCCTTAGAGGAAATATCTAAGTACAAGTTTAAAAAGCTGATCAGGAAACACTCAGGTTTTAAAAACTTGACATAAATCTCAGGTGGCTTGCCTTATGTTAGTCATATTCCCTGCAGAGGACATTCATTCAATGTTTATTTGGTGTTTATAGATGTTACTTAAAAGCTAGTTTTATCATAAGATAATTTTATGTTATGTATAATGAATAGTGGAGATCAAATAAGAATTGGAATTGCAAATTCAAATATTAAGAGATGATAAATATTGACTTTTAAACAGATCCACTGTAGATTTGAACAAAATGCTTTTTAACTTATTGTACTGGTATTTGAAACTTACACCATACTAAAAAATGTACAAGATTGTCTGATGCTGCATCTTTCTTCACTTTTACAGATGCTGATGTGATCATGTTCCTATGAAGTGATCTGTACAGTGACAGCAACTGTAATAGAAAACTTTCTGTCTTGTACTAAGCTAAAATATAGTGTAATCACATTAATTGCTTTGTTTCTAGAGATGAATTCTTAAGACTTGCATGCTGGAAACCTCTTAAATCTTTTGAGTACTTTTTTTTCAAGACAGCACAAATATCTTAGGGCTGAACGAGTCACCTGCACAGCGTTAATGACCTCCCTGAACACCTCTTAAGCACTTGGTCAGTTGTTGGCCAATAGTACCAAACATTATAGGTCAGACTTAGGCTACTAGCCAGCCAAAAAAGTAACACAACCCCCTTTTGCCCATAGTCACATGTAACATGCACAGAGACTAAGAGGGACATATCTCTGTGGTCAACCTCACCCCAGTGTTTGCTCACTTTGCTGTGAGTGCTGAGAGCTTACAGTGTTGGTTATGTCTCTTACCCATTTGGTTCTTCAGCCTTCTTTTGACCAGCTGTCGTGGTAACCTTCATGAACACCAATAACAACAGCAAGAAGTTACCTTTGTGTAAAATTCGTGCTCTGGTGAAAGCAACACAGTTTAGGCTGAAGCAGTTGCCTCACCTTTGCTTCCAGCTATCTAACATTTGTGAGTCAGAGATACAGCGTTAGTTAAGGAGCCAGCATCCTCCTCAGCTTTGTTAGGCTTTCTTATTGTTCCACATCTCTGTACACTCCATTCTGTAAGTCATTGCAGGGAATTTTTTTCACTCCTTCAATCTCAGAACAGATGACTGTTTCCTTGAAACTTGCAACATCAGTTAATTGTTAAGTTTTTTTTTTTTAAATGAAATCATATTCATCCCCTAATATGTTCTTTCAGCTGATGCCTTCATGCTGAGGATGCTGTGTAGCTACTGATAAGACCTAATTTGTGAAGAGCTTTTCAGCAGTCTGACAGGTTCATACGTGGCACTCTTTGTTCAGCAGGCAAGGATGAGCATTCACTGAAACACCTCTACAGCAGCCACTAAAGGTGTGCAAGGAGTCTGGGGCTGGCACTCCAGCCAGAGTGGGCAAGAGCTTCAAGCAGATTCCCAAAGCTGTCTGTTTTTTTGCAGTTATGTTCAGATTGCGGCGCTTGGTAGCTGATTTTGTCTCTTCTCTTTCAGAGCCTAATGAGCTGTGTGTGGATCCTGCATTTGGTGACATCCCATCTCAAGATGCTGCTAATACAGTAGTGAATTATTCCTAGCTGAAGAAGTCTAACAGGAACAAAAGGATCTGGGGAAAAAGCAATGGCTGCCGGTAAATATCTCTGGTCTGCAAAGGTCATAAGAAAACATCTGGAAAGAGCTGATTTCAGCTGTGACTGGGGAGGAGGGAAGCACAAATATATGATCAGACCCGGTGTTTGGGGGTTCAGTATCAGGAAGGTACCATCCCTCAGTTATTCAGCCCACTATATTCATGATAATTCTCTTCTGTTTTCACAACAAAACTTGGTATCTCCCATAATGAATCCATTTGATTTGACCTTTTTCTAGTTAGGGGCTAATGTATTTATCTTAAATCTTTACCAAAATCCATTGCTCATTATGGAAAATAGGTCTTTTCATGGGGTGTGTTTGGTGGTCACAGCTTTCTGACAAATTGCCAGAAACTGTAGATAATTAAATTAAATCAGAGGGTTGCAGGGTCATTCATTCAGGTTGGGGGAGGCCTTGGAAGGTCTTCAGTTCAACCTCCTGCCCAAAGCAAGACCAGCCATAGGTTCAGACCAGTTGTTCAGTGCTCTGCCTATTTGAGTCTTGAAAGCTGGTGAATCCACATCTTGTTCCACTGCTGTTCTCATGGTGAAAAGGTTTTCCATACATCTAATCTGAATCACTCTTGTTTCATTGCATACTTGTGGAGTGTTTGCAATGTCTTTATGTTTTGCTATGTAATAGCAAGCACTCTTATCAATGGTCTAAAAGATTCATCATAATTCAGAAACAAAACAAACTGAAAATAAACAGTGGTTATGATAGCTCATTATCACTGAAGGGTTTGGATAAAAAAATCTCAGATTTTTCTACTTACAGTGTGTCTCTTTTCTCGCAGCAGCTGATGGTTTGGGAAGTATAGCTATAGATACCACACAACTTAACATGTCGGTCACTGATCCAACGGCTTGGGCTACAGCTATGAATAACCTGGGGATGGTCCCAGTAGGACTAGCTGGACAGCAGCTTGTGACAGGTAAGATCTGTAGAGGTCTCTTGTACCATCCATGAATTATTCAGGTCCTTTCAAAAATATATGGAATGATTTCTGAGGATATTCTATTTTTACATTCTAAAAACATCACCTATTATTAATATTGCATACTGTGTATTAGTTTCTTTTTGCAGTAGCTATATAATCCATTTTAGTTGTGTGGAAAAGCTAAAATTCTTTGGGGAAATTAAAAAAACTAACCCATTGATCCTTATTCTGGGTCAAGAGCAGGAGGCAGGTCATGTAAAACAGAGACTAGTTTTTATTTCTCTATTGAACCAGGATGTCTTAAAGTTCTGCCAAGGAAGATCCTGGACTAGAAACTCTTGACCTGAGAAAGATTTTGAAGTTATGTTAACTGGGCAGAAAATCGTGAAGGCCATTCGACTCATATACTCAGCTGATATTAGTAAAGTGAGGGTTTCTTGTTAGTTGTGTGCATATTTACTTTCTGCCTGACTCCGTAAATTGAACTTCAAAAGGTTGTTCTTGTTTGATTTTATAATTTCACTTCCTAAACATAGTTTGGGAGAGCATTACAAGGGATCATTTATTCTAACAACAGCAAAAATAGTATATTGAAACCACCAACGTTTCACAGACAAATCTGGACAATGCCAGATTGTTGTCAAGAGCAAAGGCCTCATTAGCCAGGATTAATAAAACTTCATTGCTTCTATGAGATAGAGAAAAAATTTTATGTGGGTGAGTGCCCTATAGACACAAGCCACATGCCAGGCATATGATGGATCCTCTCTTGAAGCTGCATTGCCATTTCATCTTAAGAAGATCTGTGTAACATCTAGATCAGAGCAGCATCCTCTCACATCTACACCCATCTGTTTAGACATGGGTGTGATGAGCTGGATCATGATGTAAATCACTCTATCTTCTTCACCAGGGATGCATGATGCTTAATCTTGGCCAAATATGCCCCCTTCCGAGACTGGAAGCTGAGTGGAGCTGTGCCAGTTCACATCTGACTGTCTGTTTTATGGGAGGATAAACTAAGCTGCAATAAAGCTGATTTATAATGCATCAATCTCAAGCAGAGGGGTTAGCTGGTGGAGGCCGTGAACTGATTCTCAGTCTCTTTCCTTAACCCCGTGCTCCTGATTAAAAGAAACAACCAAAACCATCTGCTCCTGAGGAGTCAGTTCTCTTCAATGGATGAGCTGCTGATTCCCTCAAGGCTAGAGAAGCCTAATAGAGATACCTGAATAGATTAGAGTGCTGGGCAGTCACCAACCATATGACGTGTAAAAAAGGCCAGATTCCTTACCTGAGATGGTGTAATCCTGGATGTACGTGTGACTTGGAGGACAAAAGGCTGGAGTACAGCCCTGCAGAAAGGAATCTGGGGGTTTTGGTTGATGGGAAGCTCAATGTGAGTCAACAATGTGTCCGAAGGGAGACAACAAAAATGATCTAGATACTAGAAGGAAAATCTTAAGAGGAGCAGCTGAGAAGAATAGATTTGTTCATCTTAGAGAAGAAGAGGCTGAGAGGAGACCTCATGTGTCGGTGTGAGCTGAAATTCCCCCCCCACCAACAATAACCAGGCTAGCCCAGTCTGGAAGCAAATGAAAAGCTGTATTTACAAGCAGAGTCTAAAATCTACAATGAAATGCAATGAATATGTACAAATATACAAAATTCACAACATTCATATATATATACAATCAACAGAAAAAGCACAATCGATCTCCCTTTGCTTCCCCCCAAGGGGACCCTCCCAAAGGGGCCTCCCTCTCCCAGGAGCTTCCCCCCAGACCCCCCTGGACAGAGAAGCAGAGTTTGTTAAGCAGAAAGTTGTTAACTTAGCTGCCAAGGTCAGTGTGTTATCTTCAGCCAGAAGAGAAGAAGAAACAGCAGCCAGACAGCCCAGCAACTGCCCCCACTGCCGAACGCAGAATGTGCAGAATGCCTACTTTGTTTTGGGTAATAGTTCTTAAACATTTCTATCTATCCAATGGAAGTGTTTAGAACAATCGTTATTTTGCTTTCTTACACCCAATAGTGACTTATTTACATTCTTTCACTTTCTCTGTTCTGAACTTTGCAAGGAAAAATTAAAAAGACAGTTTCAAACCATCACACCTCATCTCTCTCTACAACTCCATCATAAGAGGAAATGGAGATGGTGCTGTTGAAGTTGGAAGTGGGGAGATTCAGGCTGGATGTGAGGAAGAAGTTCTTCACCATGAGAGTGGTGAGAGCCTGGAATGGGTTGTCCAGGGAGGTGGTTGAGGCCCCATCCCTGGAGGTGTTTAAGGCCAGGCTGGATGAGGCTCTGGCCAGCCTGATGTAGTGTGAGGTGTCCCTGCCCATGGCAGGGGGTTGGAACTCGATGATCCTTGTGGTCCCTTCCAACCCTGACTGATTCTATGATTCTGTGATTCTATGATTCTATGATCTCTCTCATGTCCAGTTACAGGATGCAAGACAGTAGCTTAGAGCTGCATCAGGGCGTGTACAGATTGGTAATTATGAAAAAAGTTCTTAGTTGTGAATGTGGTGAAGCACTGGAACTAGCTCCTCAGGGGTGGCCATGACAGAAAGCCTGTTGTTGTTCAAGAAGCGTTTGGACAATGCTCTTTGATATATTGTATAGCTTGCCCTGTATGGAGTCAGGAGTTAGACCCGTAGGCTGTTGTGAGTCCCTTCCTCCTTAGGATGTTTTATGATTCTATGTGCTGGTGGTGAGGGAATGGTTTCTATTTTCTGGTGGGGCTTTGCCTTCAAGTGCTGTGCTCAAAGTGAATGCAGTTACCTCCAAACTTGAAAATAGCCATATGTCAAAATCCATTTCTGCTGCTTTCATTTATCTCAGTTACACATCCCATGGAGCTTTTTCTATCTTTTTGTCTTCCTCTCTTCCTCTGTCTCTTCAGTTTCAGTGTAAATTGTCTCCTCAGTTATGCTATGCCATCCCTACATTGGCAGCTTCATCTCACATGCAACACTTTTCCCCACAAAGCAGGATCTCCAGGACTTTATTTCATTGCCAGCTCTACTTCCAAAATTATGTATATCACGTATTTTAGGAGTGTTGTACAGGTCAGTTGGTATTTGTGCAGCATTTTCTATCTATGAAAAGTGCTGTAAGCATAAATATTAATTATTGAAGTACTGCCTGATTTCTCCTTTTGCTTCCCTTTATTTGAAACTCTTTTATATTCCATATTTATTTTACACATTTTCATGGTAAATCCATAATGGCAAAGCCACAGTTTACCATGAAAATACTTATAGACTTGCTTGCTATAATGTACTCACTGTATCTGCATTCAGTGTGAGTTTGCATTAAGAGCTTTGATCAAATATCTAAGCAGTCCTTAGCCCTTTCAGATTTTTTCTTTTTTTTGCTATTAATCCTAGTAATGAACTCATCTTTATCAGCAGTCACATGCTGCTTTTGCTACTGTCACCTGTGACATTTTCCAGAGATAAAAATGACACATCAAAGTACCAATGTTAACTTTTTGTCTGTCTTTAATTTTTTTTTTCTTTTCCTCCCTTGATGACACCTAAGAAAGCAGTAAATAGTTTAGATAATCTTAGAGAGAGAATGTGATCTTTCCTGGCTATCTTTATATAACCTATCATACTCTGAAATTTGGTGTATGGTACTCAATTGTATCCTGACATCTCTCTTAGTTCTCTTATCATTCAGTTTTCAAAGAACTTACCCATTTATGGCCTTTCCTTCCTCAGACCAAGAAGTTCCTAATTCATAGGAATCCCTTAGGTATGGAACCTGTATGATCTACTAAGTCTTTTTAAGAGTTTTTGATGTTACTTTTTTTTTTCTGGACTGTTTTTAATTTTGCTGCTGTGTAACAAGTTGGGATGCCTGCCTTGTAACAGAGTTATGCTCTCCAGTTTGCAATCTGTGAAGCTCTTGCCTAGCCTGAGAGTTTGCTAAAATGACACCTAAAGTGTCTGCAGCATCTGGCCAATATACTTCACACAGTCTGGGATGTAGGCTGCCTGGTCTTGGTAACTAATCAATTTTAAGCACTGCTAACCTTTTAATACCAGTTTAGATGATATCTGCACTCTATTTAATTTCTTATCTCCCAGTGCTGTAAAATTGGATTTTTGATCTGGGCAAATGTCAGAGCTTTTCATTTGTAAAGACGGATTCTTATTAATAGCTGAATAATATAATTTCTGTTTCTACATATATTTTGCTTACAATTATTCAGAAAGCTTACCATTTTCCATAATATTTGGCTACTACATTATATATACACTAATATATGCATTTATACATTATATATACATAATTCATACAATAAACTGTAGTTTAA
Source organism: Indicator indicator (assembly GCF_027791375.1). NCBI lineage: Eukaryota > Metazoa > Chordata > Aves > Piciformes > Indicatoridae > Indicator > Indicator indicator. Next base: position 33,109,808 of record NC_072010.1, read on the forward strand.
TAATGCATTAGTTAATGTGTTAAAGACTGAGGTGGAATAGTTATGACTGAACATTATTCTCATTCTAATCTCCCCTTTCAGCAGGTTATAAACTTTTCCCAAAAACTGCCTTTTGAGATGCAATTTCTCACACTTTGTCTCAAACCAGAGAATAATAATTAAAAAAAAGGTTGGATAAAATCTTCCAAAGTAGTTTTGAATTATCCAGGCTGTAAAATGGCCATTTCCTAGGCTTTGAGAAAATTGGTCAGGTGAAAGGGAAATGATAGTTTGTACTCCACATTTTTGGATCTGAATTCTCTTTGTGCACTCAGCAACACTGATTCAAGCACATCTTTCAAGTACTTTCAAGTATGCTGGTTTGTTACATTTTAGGACTAGCAGAAAAACTCAGCGACCTGAAGTCAGCTGAGAATCTTTTGGTTTACTTTTTCAGTGGTACTTTTAAAAGGCAAATTTGGCACTGCTGAATTTAGTGTTCTCATACTTTCAGTTATTTCTGCAAATGGCATCAGGTCACCTGTTTTCTAAAGACCTCCTGCCAGAACAATTATTTACTTCTATGGTTCCATTTGGTTCTCTTTTCACTGATAAACATTTCATTACCCTGAAAACCATGATGCATTTTGGAGATGTTTTCCTTCAATGTTTCTCAGACATCCTGAACACTTCTTAGACAAAAATGGTATATATCAAAACGTTCCCTGAAGAGTTGTATCTGTGTTCTTATAGAGAAAAATAACAACCCAGAAGGGCAAACATCCAAGATGAAAATTGTAGATATGCTTATATGTCAGGGGTGTTCTGAGAACTGATATCTACTACTTATGTACATAATAATTATTAAGGCACACATTTTCATGTCTGGCCAACATGCTTCAGCCCCAAGATATTACAATTTGGGGTGACTTCCAGCTGGTTTTAGTGAAGTTGGACTTTGACAACTTGTCCAAAATCCTAGTGAAATCAGTGACTAGGAATCTTTGAAGCCTAACATCTTGCTTACCAAAAGGCATAGAAAAAACATCCACCATTTTTGTGGCCTCAGGTGTGTATTTTTTAGACACTAGAGAGTGAAATATTATTACATCAACCTTTCTGTTTTTCCATTTGCCTTTGCTTTTCCCACACAGTTTTCTTTTGACCTGATTTCAGTGAGACACAGGAACTGTCAGTTCCAATCGGGTCACCTTGCTCAGGACTGTGCTTTTGACAGTGTTGAGTATGAGTTTCTTCACAGGCAGAGATGTACAAGGCAAGTCAGCACTGAATGCTTCTGTCCCTGATGGGCTTGTCTCTTGATCATTAATATATAGAACAGGTTTTCCCAAAACAGAGGTTGTATTTCCAAATCAAATCATAACTTAGCAAAACTTCACTTTTGGATGCAACACCTACGAAGGTAAATAGTTGCAATCCTGAAACTGCAACCCCAGACTTACTTTCTGATGACAGAAAAATTGGGGAAAGAGAATCCTAAATACCAAGACATGAGGTTAAATAGACCTTCCAGAATTTTATTAGCTCAAGACTTCCAGGTCTTTGAAGACAAAGCATTCAGATTCTTTTTCTTTGGAATGTTGATTGCAACTACAGTCCGTCACTATATTGAGATACCAGTTAGTCTCAAGCATTTTGATGGGCATATCAAGGGGAGGGCTTGGATGATGGCTTTTCCTTCTCCTACTCACTTGGGTATCCCAAGAGGCCATCAGTTCCTACGCAGTAAAGAAGACTTAGGGATTATTTAAGAAAAATTAATGGTGGGCTGAGATTTAGGAATTTCCTCTGGAATCTGCCTTGGCTATAGAAAAGTACTTTCAGCTTCAGTGTCTTTCTGCCATAAAATAGATGAGGCATGCTTTATGAATTATTCCAACTGCAGATCATCATATGCTGACTAAATTGTAAACATATCCCTCGTTGTGGCTGTGTACTATTTTTGTAATGTTAAGAAAAATCAAATGAAGTAGGAAATCAATGTATATATGATTATATTCAGCAGATCACTGAAGAGAGAATGTACATTAAGCAGTGTTGAAGAATTAAAGAAGTCAGCTGACCAGAAGACTCTGTCAGCTCTCATGTGTCTAGTTCTTCTGTGGCCTCTCCATTACCAGGGGCTTGGAGCCACTGACAGCCATCTGGCAGTCTCCTTTTGTTTTAACCATGCTGTCCCATTACCTGTTAAACCTTCCTTTTTTCTACACTTCATTGCATAGCCACTGAGCCAGTACACCAATAAGCAGACAACTGGAATCGTCCAAGACATACCTAACAAAACACAGCTTCCTTCTCTGTAATTAATAATGAACTCCTATTAACTGATTAGAGTAAGTTTTTAAGTCAGCCACTTGTATTATGACCTGAAGACAGTCACTTCTTTTAGGAAAAACTCCTTGAGCATCTATAATTTGTGACTAAAGATTATCATGCTCCACCTGGAAGCCTTGAAGTGCACAAGCAGCTGGTGAAGGTGTACTCCATGGTCTCATGTTCCCCCGCCCTTCTATGCTGCAGACCACAAGTAGCTGGTGGAACAGTTCAGCAGCCCAGCGTCACAGTAGTGTGCAGCAGGTTCACCCTTGCTCTGAACACCCTACCGGCTTAACATCTGTCAGTAAAAGAAGATACAAAAAGTCAGTAAAACCTGCAGAGTTTTCCACAGGTTTTGCAAACCCTCAAGGTTACAAGGTATCTTCAAGAAGGCATCTTTTCAGCTTTTACAGCTTCCCAACCTGTTTTGTGCTTATTGTGTTTCATTAACTAGCCCACTGATAGGTCAAGAGAAATTTAGTAAGGCATACTCTGAATTAAATCATATGATTTTCCCAATTTTATTCTTGGTTCCTTCCTACTTTATTTTTATAGTCTTTACTGCAGAAACATTGCATTTTCATCAAGAGGAAAAGGTTTATCATTTAAATTATCTGAATGACCAATCAGAATAATTAAAGAGGTGTGAAACTTACTCTAAAGGATTGATCAGGTTTGTACCCAGATAAAACTATGTATTTTTATTATCAAGACACAGGAGAGCAGCAAAAGTGAAAGAGAAGAGGTAGTCTGGAAATCCCAGTATGTAGAACCATTGGGAACATCTCTAAAGAAGTATTACATATTATTGTAACAAGTAGTTTTTTTCATTGACCTGAAAAGCACCTGCAGAGTTAATCACACTTTCTATCATGTGAGTGTTACTCAAGGAGACTTCACACCAGGGGACGTTAAAGTGCTAGGAATAAACACAGTCAGGAAACAACAGAAAAGAAGAGAGAGATTTCAACGGCCAGAGGAAATGTGGCAGAAACTCCAAGTACCTTTGACACACTATTCAGGGTTGAGTGTCCCTCTTAGGTCATTCAAGTACCTCCTCTATATTAGACTTTAATTGAGGCCAAGGATGAAGATAATGATTAAAATCTGCTCAGCACTTAAAGAAAAACAGTGCTTTTTAACATGGTGTGAGGGAATGAATGTCCCAAATGAACAGAAAATTGGAAGAGAGCATGGGCCAATAAAAGGAATTACTGAATACAAAGCTTGTGTTTTATGTATAGCCTTCTTAACTGTCACAAAATACTGGAGTAAATTTATCATGCAAGCCATATTGTTTGGATGTTTTGGCATTGTGTTTTGGAATTGTTTTCTTTTTTCCTTTTTTTTTCCCCCAGTTACTGGCTGTTGGTAATTATACCACCAAAAATCAGTTTGACATGTTTTTATTTGAAGTTACAGCAAGCCAGCATAAGGAAATACTTTATTTTTGCATAAGTTTTCCCCATCTTTTATCTCACTTTGGAAAGCCTCCATTCCCCATATTTTCCGTGTGTTTATTTATTCTAGACAAAAAAGCCTGTGAGTAATTATGAGCATCCCACTGTGAAAATAAGCCAAGAGGCTGTTGGGAACCATTTGCTACTGACTGTTCAATTCTGCTGGCGCACAGTTTATCTGCAGTACTTCCCCTTCACACTTCACTCCCCATCTGATCCCATGTTCCTTGGCTGACATGGGGAATCCAGTGTAATCCCTCTGTGATATACAATTTGCTAACGGGAAAATTGAGTTACCATGGATCGAAATCAGCAGAAAGAGAAAACTGACCATTTTAACTAATCAAAGACGAGATAGGAATACTAGATTATTTACTTTCATTGGAAAAAAAAAAAAGAGCTTGCTAATGGCAGACTGTTTGAAGGTGACCTGCTGAGCACAGTCATTGTATCTAAGTAGCAAGGTGAAAGTAAGGCTACATGAAGCCCTGAAGCCAAAGCTGTTTACAGGTTGTGTAGATGGCCTGAAGGAGATGAGCAGAGCACTCCCAGAAGGACTGTTAACTTGATCCATGACGAATGCTCTCAGGAGGGCACAGTGATCAGGATGGTACAGATGGCACCACCTTGGGGAGCTGCCAAGCAAGACTTCCATGAGAAGGGAAGACCTGAATATGAATGAATCCCCAGGCAGCCAACCCCAAATCAAGGGCTATAAAACAGTTTGCTCTTCCCTAGTCAGGCTCTCTCTTTGCCTATATGGGCTAGGTTGCCGCTTGGAGCTTGGTCCCTGGAGAGCAAGCAAGAGAAGTTTGCTGTGTCCATTTGACCTTGGGATGAATGCAGTTAAGTATGGTTTTGTTTCTGCCACCTATTCTTCAAATGCCTTTTGTTTATTGCATGGGAATTAAGTCTCACAAAGTGCATAATGATGCACTTCCAGTTCACTACAGCAGTCTGCCTGTGAAATATCAGCAGAAGCAATCAGTGTGGAAAAACGTCTTTTGATGATCCTCATTGAAGAAGAAATTTGGGCTTCAATAAGCCTAATCCCTGGGCATGTGCAGAGTTTGTAAAATAAGACATTGCTAATGTTGAGTTTGGTCAGATAAATTGTGGATTTACTGCACCTTCTCATGCTCTGGTGGTGACAAATGATGTGCGTGACATCACCAGCTCTGAGTAATGTCTCTGTAATGGGAAGCAGCTGGTCACTGCATAGCTCTGTTAGTGGACATGGAGGTGAAAGATAATTAAACTTAATGCATACAATATGCTCTAATGCTCTGGGGCATGTATTCAGATTGTGTTCTGCCCAAATATTAAAGTTACTGTAGCTTCAAAAATGCAATAGGTGTGTTTGTGTAACAAGAACCACTTTATCTGCCTTTCCTGTATGTGCACATTTCTTATTCAGGTTTGGTTTGTTGTTTTTTTTTTTTTTCCTTAAAAAATGGTTCTCTTGACCCTAGCTGATTTTCCTTTATAATTAATCTCCTCTACAATGCCTACAGTATTTAGTAATTATTTGTTATTTCTATTCAGGGAAGGCTTAGAGATAGAGAGCTCCAGAAAGTTAAACACTGCCTGAACGCTTAAGAGTCAATCCTACCCCAAATTGCACATGGTCTGTTTTCTTTCACTTAGATAAACCAGGTAGGTAAGGGACCACATGGAAACAATGGGATAATACTGATTGACATGAACAGCAGTGATGATGGAGCTGCCTGCCTATTGTGTGGCTTTTTCTAAAAGGTATTTTGGCACAGCAGTTATATGGTGGTTAGTGTAAAAGCGGTTTAACTCTTTTTATCTGATATTCTGAGTCAGGCACTGAGAAACAGGCAAACTCTGTTATGCGCATTAGAAGCAGAAAGACAGTTCCTACCTCCTCTTCCTTCTTGTCTATCCTGCTGTAGCTTTTTAGTGAAGAATTTGGAAAAGGGAAGTGAAAGAGCTTTGCCAGCATTTAGAGGATACAACAATGTGGGAGATGGTGCAGATGTGCTTATTGTCACCTTCTTCTCTAATGATCTGGCAGCACAGATGTTGTTTCGAAAAGACATACCCAGACTGCAGTGGATAGAGAGGGCAAGTTATATGCTTCTCCAAATCTTTTGTTCTTTCTGATACAAATCTGTTTCAAATAGTTCGTTTCACTAGAAATAAATGTTAAATACTATAACCAACTGCAGTGTTGAAGTTTTAACCTATTTGGGCCTGCATCTATCACAGACACACACACAGAATGTTAGGGGTTGGAAGGGACCTTGAAAGATCGTCTAGTCCAGCCCCGCTGCCAGAGCAGGATCACCTAGAGTAGATCACACAGCAACACATCCAGGCTGTTTTGAATGTCTCCAGAAAAGGAGATTACACAACCTCCCTGCGCAGCCTGCTCCAGTGTTCCATCACCCTCATAGTGAAATTTTTTTTCCTCGTGTTTACATGGAACTTCCTATGCCTCAACTTCCACCCTTGTTCTGTCATTGGGCATCACCGAGAAGAGCCTGACTCCATCCTCTTGACGCTCACCCTTTGCATACATATAAACATTAATGAGGTCACCCCTCAGTCTCCTCCAAGCTAAAGAGCCCCAACTCCCTCAGTCTCTCCTCATAAGGGAGATGTTCCACTCCATTAATCATCTTTGTGGCTCTGCGCTGGACTCATTCAAGCAATTTCCTAAGGTCCTTCTTAAACTGAGGGGCCCAGAACTGGACACTATTCCAGATGAGACCTCACCAGGGCAGAGTAGAGGGGCAGGCAAACCTCTCTTGACCTACTAACTGCACCCCTTCTAATACTCTCTCTAGGGTCTTAGCAAAGGGTCATGGGTTGTGAGAGAAGAGAGCTCAGATACTGCACCTGAGTTCCAGGACTCTGCACAGGTGACAGAGAATGGGAATCTGCAGCGTGCAGCTCCAAGAGTAGCTGATTTAATAAATTGCTTATTATAAATATTGTAGGGTCCCATTATTATAGTAGCCAGAATTTAGTACACAAAAAAAAATCTGAAATACAAGCTTATTCTTGCTATTCACTTACCTGTGTAAAGTAAAATATCTCTTCCAATTTTTCCTACATCTTGCCTTTTAACAGGGTGTCCTTTTGTTCTGATCTCTCTAATTCCCTCAAGTGGATAATCAAGCTTGATTTTATAATAAACCATAGCTGCTTCAGGCTTGTCATGACTGATTTATTGACTCCCAAGATTAAGGACTTTCAGCCTCGAGACTAAGAATATTTCTGGCTGAAATTCAAGGTCTTAATTCTAAGCTTTAAAATCTAAATGTGGTTTGGAACATGTGTCATATGTTTTCCCTTAGAAAAATGCAGAGCCTACATTTCTGTTGGCTTTTGTTGTTGTTGTCTGAGTGGAATTTAAGGTGGAATTAAGATAAAACGAACTCAAGCCATCCAGTTCTTCAGAAACTGTCTCGCATGTAATCATCATGGCAAAGACTGTCCTCTTGAAGGCAAGGGGGCTATTATTATGGAAGTTTCAAGCAGCAGGCCTCAAGAGTGAATCGTTTATCTCCATGAAGGATCCTAGCACATATTTCCTTATAACGAACTGCTCCAGCACCACCTGATGGGTGTCTCTTACACATGTACATGCCTTACAAGTGTAAAGATGCAGTGCTAAGAAAACAAAATGATAATAACTGATGACTCATATACACCATTTGGTGTCCCTTAGGGACTGACTCTCTTCCAGTGTTTTACCTCAGCAGTTGAGCTCACTGGGGACATGAGAGCTAACCGTCCTTCCAACTATTCATCCAGGGATTTGAGGCCCCGAGTTCTCAGTGGAAGGCTTTTTTACAGCAGCAACTTTGGCAGAAAATTTTATTCCTATGTCCCAGCCTTCTCTTTCCCCTAGTCTTTGGTTTTCCATTAGCAAAGAGTTGGCATAGATTTGAATGCAATCTCTGTAATGCAACAGATATCTACTAATGGGCATTACGATCTCTTAGCTACCTCAAGTAGTAACAGAGGGATCCCATTATCCTAAGGATTGTGTAACAGAATCAGTACCACACATCTGCATATTTTAGCTGTTGTTACTGCATACTATAAGTCTCCCTTCTTACTACTAACAGGCATCAAGTTGTGAATCCAGTGATATTTTCTCAATGCTTTCGTGTTAGAATTCAGACAGTTTGGGTTAAAACACATTTCCTAGGCTGTTTGTCTTATCCTAGATTTCTTATTTCCCATTTTCTCACAAAGAGTGGCATCTGGACTCTGTGGGCCATGTTGCATGAGAGCCACATCTCACTGATTACATGACCTCTTATTTTTTGTGCTTCCAAGCTTTATTTCATCTATGGCCTTGAGATACCATGTCTCATTCACATATGTATATAGCAAGCATAAGTTAAAAAAGGTCCTCCAAAGGACTTTTTTTGGTCGCTTATCATGCTTTTATGATCAAAAGATGACAATCTGTCATAGTTTTCTTTTCTGGTTGTGTTACATATAGGAAATACTAGGAAAGTCCATGTTACTTGGTGGCTGCATATAAATAGAGTTTACATGTTTGCAAGTACTGCCCACTCTGCAAACTCATTTGGGGATTTAAAGGATAGTAAACCTGGTTTTGCTCTGTCATCAGTAAAATCCAGTAGTAAAATGTTCCTAGCCAAATAGTGTGGTTGGAGCCTTGATTGTCCCCCCTGGAGTCCCAGAGATGAACACAAGAAGAGAGTAATGTTGAGGTTAGGCAGAGAGAGCCCCTCCATCAATAATACAGACCAGAATAGGAGCCAGTTTCCCTCTCTCACTTTTACAAGTTTGCAGAGCCAGCAGCAATAAGAGATTGTAAATGTGGGGGTTTCTGTTGGGTTAGTAAAATAAAGAAAAATGAATCTGACTATAAAAGACCATGCTTCATCTGTCTTTTAGATTAGAAAACCTAGAAAACAAGGAAAGCATTTTCCATCACATATAGTTAATGCCCTTACTTAATGCCCAGGCCCACTCACAGACTGTACTGCCTTGACCTCAGAGGCGGCGTGCTGACAGCAAATGGGAGTGCAAAGGGGAGTAAAAGAGGCAGGGCCACAGTGGGCTCCTCCTAATTGTGTTTGCTCACAAAGCAAGGATGCGAGGGCTGCACGTTTCTAGGAGCAGGCTGTACATCTGCCTGCCTTCTGTGTGAGCCAAAATGTGTGGGTAAAAGTTCTGTTTCTTCTTGGACCTACTCATGTAGCTGCAGAGACATGAAGCAGCTCTCCAATGGTCTGGGGCAACCAAGGAACTAAAACTTTAATTATAGGAGACAATATAAAATGTGAATATAAAGGAAGGAGTATTTCTGCAGCACGTTATAATTTTCTTCCCTTTATTAATCTTTTCATCTGGCATATCTATCTATTCCTTTACAGAACAACCACCATGTTACCACTTCCCTTTAAATATTCCTTTCTCTTTTAGAGGCGCCAACCAGCTTTTTTGTCTACCCAACTTAACATATGTAATTAAACTCAAAGGATGTGCACCCTCCTTGTATCTAGCTTGGAAGTTCACTATTTCTATCCCAGATGTGAACATGGCCTTCTCCTTTTTTTATGACTACACTGGCCTGTAAGCCTTGTCTTGATTATAGATCTAGAGAATTACAGCTACAGCAAACTATTACAAATGTGTGACTTCATTCTTAAAGTAGCCTTCCAAATCCAGACCTGCAGGTTAATGTTCAATTTATGACTGTAAGGGACAGATCTCTCGTGGAAGAAGAGTAGTCTTCTTGTAAGGGCAAAACAACAATTTGAGCTAGTTTTTATACACAGAAGACTTTTTTATTTCTTTATTCTTGTTCTGTGCCTCTTAGTCATTAATCTTTCCTATGGAAACTTGTCAAATACTTTTGGAAATTGAAACAAATATGCTGCTTTCATTCTTATTTTTCTTATAATTTATAACCACAATGTCTTAAAACAAATCTCCAGTTTCTCTTTCTGTGCTTCCTATCTCCTAAAATCCCTTTGGCCTCGTTCAAAATGGACTACCATTCCATTTCTGTCTGACACATTTTTCATCTTGTCCCTTTTGCGACAATTTTCTAGGCAATGGCTTTTGTGAAGCTTTCATGTGATGAAATTCTTCAATGTTTTAAGTGTGTCTGAACAGCCTATGCTTGTCAGTAAATGTCTTGGTTGTTGCTTGCATGCATAGCTGCTCAAGAATATAATAAGGTTTTTTTTTAATGTGACTTAAAAAAAACCAGCCTCTTCTAAGTCACTTCTTTGGTTCACACTAAGTTTACCACCAAAGCTGAGTTAGAAATTTAATTCCTTTTCATCATTGTTAGTTTAATGATGTACTCTTGTAATTTCCCAGTAGTTTCTTTGTAGCAAGGAAGCACACAAAAGATTCTGCCTGTTACTGTGCATGCAACAGGAGTGCCAAAGAAAAGAATGCAATGATAGTAGACAGGTTTCTGTCATAGTTTCTTGAAAGAGATAGGAATCTCCTTCAGGGGATGCAGACATTACTGTGGGTGGGTTGAATTAGTCTACACAATCTTCCACCTTTTCCACGGACTGTACGAGGACATGAAGAGGATTGTCTGAGGTGACATGGTTAGATGTTTTCGGTGTGGGTGATACATCTCTCTCAGAATCTATAGCAAAGTCCTGGATTGATGTTGTCTTCATTTCGAGTAAACGTGATTTTCTGCAACAAAGCCGCTGCTTTGTTTCTCAGCGAACAAAGAAATTCCTCATAAAAAAACCCTATAATACCCTGATATTAGATTAGACCTGGGATGAAAGTAGTCTTTTGCTTCAGAACTAGAATTGAGTTACAGAAAAGGTCCCTGGATTCTGTCATTTCAGAGTTGTCATGTTGTTGCAAAATAGAGGAATAAGGAGAGAAAAATTCAATTTTCCTGAGATCAGCCTTGCTTTGTAGATTTTAGATTATATCAGCCTTTGAATTAGGAGTGTTACTGTGGCATTTAGGCCCTTGCAAGCTGTTTTGCTCATGGGAAACTGCAGAAACTGTGCAAAGAAACAGATGGAGGTAGGCAGAGGATGGCTGAGGTCTCCCAAAGACTCCTGCTGGACATCTGTGACAAAGCTGGAGGGAACAGGTATGGGGGTGTGGGAGAAAGCTGGGCTACTGAATCCATGTGGTGGTGGTTACAGAGTTATTAGGGAGGCACATGAGCTAACTTTGAAGGGTTGTTGTGAGAGACAGACTCAAGCTTGCTCATGCAGCTTGTATGGAAAGCAACTTCTGGGTTTCAAACCCAATATTTTGTGTATTTTGTTAATTAAGAAGTTACAAATGATTGCACATTACATGTCAGAAGTGTTGTAAAATGAGTGTTCTGTGTGCATGGATAAGCTGAAAGTTACTTTAGACGTACACTCCAGTGCCATTTCTTAACTAATTACAATTTCAAGCTATCTGTAAGTAGAAGAGTTTACTGTGCTGATATTTACTGACAGAAAAACTTTTCAAATCACCTTCTCAGCCAGATGTTCATAAACAAATGTTTGACAGCTGGTCTATAAATCAAGTGAGCCATTTTAGCATTGTTCTCTTAGGTGGCTCTTGCACATTTATGCCTGTTTAGCTAAATGCATACATTTACTTAAGATGATCTGTGAAAATAACATCTGGAGATCTTTTCTCTGAAAGAAAATACCAAAGGGTCTTACACAAGGATCAAGCACATTTTATAAACTGTGGCTCAGTTTTTGGAATTCAAGCTGAATAAATGTGCTCTCAGCTTTTATAAGGATCAAGGGCCAGTATTATTTAAATGTCCTTTTTACTTGCGTGGCGCTCTGCAGGGAATATGCTCTCACCAAAGCATTCTTACATTTCTCATTCTATAATGAGTTTTTGTTTCCATCCTTGCCACCTGGGACCCTGGCGTAGCCCTGCTAGTAGTAATGGAGTCACACTGGTGGAACTGGATGCAGAGTGTAGTCCAAAATATTTATTTCAGAATATTCTGCTCTGCAGTAGACTGCCTTCAAAGGGGAATGTCAAAGAAGGAGTTGCTAGGTGGTTTACATTTTTGTCTCTGCTTGTATCAGTCATCTCTCTTTTATCCTTCTCTTTCCTTTTCAAGATATGTGAGATTCTTTCTTTCTCTCAAGAGGCTCTTTTTTTTTTTTCTCTTCCCCTTACTCTTTTTTCTTAGAAAATCATGCTAATAAGCTGTGTTTTGCTCACCTTCTGAATCAGTGTTACTATGCATTTTAGCTTTGCTGAGTATCAGTTTGGTCGCTTTGCTTTTTCATATTCAGTTCACAACAGGAAGGAGAATTCTGATGAAATTTAACAAGCCCTAGGGAAAAAGATTCAGACAAGAGCAGTCAGATTTATAAAGTGGCAGATAAAATGGAAAAGGTTTTGCATTACTTCTGCCATGATGGGTGTTTTTTTGATAGATGGGCTATATGTCATCTGTGATTCAAAGTGACGTCAGTTCATGTTTTGAGAGGTACCATGACCGTTGCTGTTCATGACAACATAAAACCTATAATCTGGAAATGCTGGAGAGAGGTGAGTGCAAAAATAATACACATGAACTCCTGGCCTAGGACAATAGTTATTTTGTGATTTAGTTCTCAGGAAGACAACCTGTTTCATAATGCGAGACTGGCATTTAATCTAAGAAACCTGACTGTTTTGAGAATTATGCAAGTCAGCATGGAGCGTTTTAATGCTTACGTGACAACAAAACATAAAGATGCTGGCCATATTTCTATCCAAAGCAGTACACTTTCCTGTGAAGCTTGGATGAATACATTCTTGATTTAAATATCTGGAGCTACAGTACATGGTGTGAAACATAAATCCTCTCAGTGCTGGAGCCCAGAGACCAAAGGAGCCAAGTGGAAACCTCTCTGAAGAGCGAATTTATCGGTTAGGTTTAAAGTACATATACTAGATTTAAAAAGGACCTTTCCTAAGCTGGTCCTTCTGTCCCATTTCAGGAATGTAAGGAGGCTATAAAGCTGCCTAAAGTGTGAAAGGCTGAAAATTCAAAGGCATGGCAAAGGTAGTTGAGAGCCAGCATTACACAGCAGGGCAGCAGGGCGCATGGCCCATTAGAAGCCTTTTAGGTACTGCAGTCCCACAAAACTCAGAACTGTCCCAAGGTCACTTCAACACAAATTGAAGGGCAAAGCAGTCACTGTCAGTCCCAGGTGCTAAAAGCTTCTCCCTAAGCTCCCCTGAATACAGCTGTAGTAGAGCTGAGAACATTGCCTGCAAAGCTAAGCAGTTCAGCTGGTCTGAAAAAAAGAAAAAAAGAAAAAAATTAAAAAGACCCCAATCTACTGACTTCAGTGAATTCAGCCAACCCAGCTGCTTGGGCCACATCCATATTTTAAGCCTTTTGCCCCGAGCCAACCAAACTGATGGCACCACCAGTCACCTTTCCTGTGCCCATTGTAGAGCCTATTGAAGAGCAACACAGCAAGCTCCTGATGGAGAGAGGGCAAGAGAGGGTAGGTGATATGATCAGCTCTGACCTGCTCTCTCTTTGGCCCAGAGGCAGCTGTGAGAAACTGCAGGTACCAAGCAGTAAATGGGCCTCACTTCCCTGCCTGATGAAACTGGTGTTGGGTGGTAAACTAGTAGTTGGTTCAGAACAGACTAGGTACACCCTGGTCATGCTGTATTCTACTGCAGATTATAGTCTGAAGCATTTGTTTCTCTTTGAAACTCCTACAGAGTGAAGAGGCTAAAATTAATTAGCCAGCAAGCCAAAATTTCAGAACTTTCCAAACCTCTTCTAGAATTGGTGTGAAAGATACTTTTCCCCATAAATGAGGAGAGAGACAAGAATAGCAAAAGTTGGGATAAAACTGCTTTCTGGCTCTGTTGCTTTCCATGTTCAGTTGTTGGAAAAATCACAGGCAGAACATATGTGGCAAGACCCAATTAGCTGCTCCAGACCTGTCAGGCTTTTAGGAGAATCAAGCTGCTCAGACAGTGTTCTGATTTAACCACTCTGATCTCGGCAAGTGTCACAAGGTTAGATTCATCCTCACTGGATAAGCTGGAAACTTTGCAGACTGAAGGCAAAAAGAGGATGGAAGTAGAAGGCAACTTTAGGTTTCAAGTTTTAAAAAGCTGGAACAAATCAGTTTGAATGTTGACAATAGCTGAAATCTTTCTGCTTTAACTCTTTCCTTGGTTGCTGAGCAGAAATGCAAACATAATCCAGCACATTCATGGAAGATGTAATCCTTTGTGATTTCAGCTATTAAAGCCAAAAATAGATCTATTTTTCAGAGTATGAGTGAATATCATTTTATTCAAAGGCATAATTTGCCTGAAATTTCAGATGGAGTTTAAAGAGAATGGGAGGTATTACTGCCACAATGTGAAGGCTTTTCACCTCTGAAATACTACATCCTCCCTCCAAAGTCTGGAGAGGATACAGCTACCGTGATAGAACATCAAATCTTTTAACATGAAATAAAAATGGCAAATACTTTTCTCTGGCTCCATTTGTGCAGTAGTTGAATTTTCCAGAGTATTTCAGCCTCAGGCAGATATTCAACATGTAAAATTTCAGTCCAAACTGTTAATGATTGGCAAAGCTAAAAGCAACTGACAACAGGGTGTTGTAATAGAAGGTGTCAGACAATTTTAATAATAGATGACCTTAGCAGTTTTGCCTCCTGTTTTATCATTTTGAACTCTTTTGTTGTCTAAGGGCTATGACGTGTATCTCTGTGTATTTCTCTCTGTATTCCTTTCTTTCTTTATACTCTAATTCTCATAAGATCTTCCTTCAATTGAGTTTTATCTAACGTGGAGTTCCAAGGGACTTGTTGCAATTAAGCGTTTCCACCTACCTGTTCTTCATTTACAACCTCTTTATTTATTTCACTAAATATTTCACAGTATTTTATCATGAAGCAGAGTCCACAGAACCTGTCCGCTTACTCCCTCTATAAAATTCATGAGCTTTGTAATGCTCCTACATAACTGCCTTTTCTCCCCAGTGAACAGTTCGAGGCTTTTCCAGTGATGGTTCCTATGAGCTACTTTATAAAGTTCCTGATGATAGTCATTGTCCTATTTTTGCCTTGTTTCTGTAGTGCTTGGAGAGGATGGGGTGACTAATTCAGAGCATGGTATGTCAGGTGATAGTCTGGCTTTTCTAAGAAGCTTGCAGTATTTTTCCTATACTTTTTTCTCTTGTCCTTTATTCAGGCTAACCTTTAATTGGCTTCCTGGGCTCTTTGATGCAGCACCACACTGCCAGATCTTTACTGCACGAGGCATTCAGCCCGTCCTGAGGAAAGAACCTCAACTGGGATTTATCACTGACATCCTTGCGCCCATTTGCCTTCCATGTGTTTGGTTCCTCTAAAATGCCTCTTAATACATCTATGTTTTTTTTTCTTTTTTTCATGCAAGTAATTGTGTATCTTTTGTGGGTTTTGCTATAGCACTACTCCCTCTCTTTTCAATACAGTTACCAACATTTTACCTCCAATCACAGCACTCATATCAGATGGAAAGTGCTTTTGTGATCCTGTTCTTACTTTTCCTGTCTCTCTGGCCAGCTTTTGATCTGTATCAATCATGACAAGATTTTTCCTCTCACTTTATGCCTGCCCAGCTTCTTTGACAGCCTCTGGGAAATGACCTTATTGAAAACTTTTTTACAAGCTTAAATAATTACACCCTATTTATTGAGGATTGCTCAGTTATGCTGTATGGCTTATTGTACATTGAATGTCAAATATTGGACCTTTTTCCCCAGTATATTTGCATGCTGACAGTTTTGTGTGAAATCTTTATCGTGTCCCATTACTAGAGATTGTAGTTTGACACCTAAAAACATGCTTAACAAAGCACTTGAACAAACTTGAAGTTTCGGTTAGGGTTTCTTTCTCATATCGAAAAAAGGTGTTTAAAAATATATTAAGAACAATACTGTTGTTCTTAATATATTTTCATCCTTGAACTGAGAACCAACACTGCCAATTTTCATCCTGGAACATATTTTTACAGTTGACATACAAACCTCTGAAAAAAATGACTTATTATAGAACTATTGACAAAACCCTAGCTGTGGAGGTGTACATGGTGAGATAAATGAAGCATCTTAATGTGGATAACATTTTCTAGCCCATAAATGTTATGAAGAAATAGTGTTATGAAGAAAATGTCCCTGAAAAAAAGGTCTGTCATAATTTGATTTTATCTTTAATTTGAAAAAGAAAAAAAAATGATATTTATTGCAATAATGAATGTCTGAGTGTCTCTTCTATTCTTGGTGTTTATAAACATGCATCTTTCTTGAAAGTGGAGTCATACATATGGTGTTCTGGTAGTAAATAGTAAATACCAAAACAGTAAATTTAATTTCTGAATGGTGGGATTGATTCTGTGTGTTGAGTGTATGTGAAATTGCTATGCCTTTAGTTCACTGCTCTGAAATATTAACAGGTGAACCTTTGGCACAGGCTGCCAGAAATTACAGGTGACATTTTCTAACGGCAAGAATTTTAAGTTACAAGTTTTGCACACAACTACTAATACAATCTAAAATGTGTTATACACCAAAAATACAAAGCCTGCTTTCTTCCTTTGTAGGGATACTAATTTTGTGCACAGTGTCTCTCTTGGCTCTTTCAACTACGCTGTTCATTTATAAAGACCCCTGATTTCTTTTCAGATGAGATTTTTTTTTTTCCATGTTAAACAGGATAATGAAATATGACAGTGTAAGAATGTTGTCAAGATTGTGACTTTCTAATGAAAAATACAATTTTTTTTTCTTTTTTTAGTGCTGAAACGCAGCCAAGATCAATGCCTGTATTTTAAGCTATTTTGGAGGTAGAGAGATACAAGTGTTCTTGGAAAGATTCCTTCTCCCTTCTTTAAGCACTTCTCATCTTTTTAGTGCCCCCTCTTTTTTTTTTTTTTTTTTTTAAACATGATTAGAGCTTTGTGTTTGTTAGGAAGTGAAAGTTACATCATAATAAACTCTTTGACAAGATACAAGAGCTTTATACAAATATTCTAAGATTTTTTTTTTCCCCAGAAGGTTATTTTTTTTCCCACTGTATTTTCACTTCTTTTTTGTTTGTTTTTTTTAAGACTTCATGTGATGCTGTGATTGGGCTAGATAATGGCTGGCCAGAGAGCCCCAGCTGCTTGATATTTGGCATAGTGTTCTCCACATGCACAGTATTGGTTTATTATTAGTTGAATCATGGATTTCCCCTTGCTTTGAGAGACAGGAGAGATGGAAGGAGTCACTGAGGGCCAAAAGCATTAACCCAGTTCTATGCACTGCCCTGTGCAGGTCCCAGAATAACTTAAAAGAACCTTAGGACGATTTAACCCATCCCAGCTGGCTGCCCTTGGGCTATTTGCCAAAATCAAGGTTTATTAGTCTGCACTGTTCCACTGATAATGGCTCCTGTATTGAGGCCCCAGGGAGGGAGGCCTGCAGAGCAGCTGGCTACTCTGGCATCTCTAGCTGCTGCTGACCTTCCTTGTGCTAGAGAGATGCCCAGATGGTGGAGAGAAGGGTTTTCTGCTCTGCAGGAGATGAAAAAGGAATGGAGAGGAGCTGATAAAACTAGTCATAATGTTGTAATTATTGTACTTGTGCTGGAAAACTTTACAGTCATGACCCAGATGTCAAGGGACACAGAAATGTTTGCCTAAGTCTGCTGAAATACCAGCTTTCACATATTGACTATCCTTATTTACCTTAGCATGATACATACTCTCCTGACACTGTTTTACTGTCAAGCCTCTCCTAAATTGGTCAATGGAAAAATTACTATACTCAAACAGCACATTAAAGAAGGGGAATTATTTTATTATGAAGTTAGGGGTATCCCATTTGGGATTTTTCTATCAGTCATCAAGAGTTCTCCAGTTACCACCATTGCTGGCCATTTGACCATTGAGTCTGCCTGCCTAAAACAGGCACTTCAGAGAGTTGAGGGTGCTTATATCATCAGGATCTAAAAGCCTGTCAGTCAGATTCATAGATGGAAAGGGAAGTTGAAACATCTTGAATTCCAGTAATGTATCAGGAAATTTTCAAACTCTATGAAATTTGAGAAGGGGAGAGGTGATCCAAGAAAGCCTTAGATAATTAAAAGGTGTTTCAAAAACTATCATTCTAAATACTTTTAGCTCAAGCACAGTGTTATATTCATGAACTTACCACCTGCAGATCAAAACAATGCTAACAAGTGGAAGCTTACAAGGGTTTTTTTGGTTGTTTCTTGTTTGGTTTTTTTTTTCCTTCTTTGCACTTATGCAAGCCTTGTGCCATGAGTTTCTGAAGGAAAGCACTGTGGATCAATTCCGTGGTCTTTTTTTGCCATTCTTTTTCTTTTGAATGTAGAAGGATTTTCCTGGTTTTGTTGGGACATAATCACAGACCAGCCACAGGCTGTGGGCTATTAGCAGCTTGGAGTCAGCCAACACAGCTGACTTGAGTTGGCTTACGGGTCTGTCCCATACCATGAGCATGACATTCAGTATAAAGGAGGAGTTTAGCAGTGAAAAGAAGGTTTGTTGCTGGAGCTTTCTGCTGGGGCTCTTCCTTGCTCCTCTTCATGCACTTGAGGACTGCCTTCTTGTTTAATATGTCTGCTGAACTTTTGCTGGGCTGAGTATAACTTCACATATCTTGTATCGATGTTGGTATTAATTTGGCTGTTTCATTAAATCTATTTTCATTTCTCCTCTCCTTTTCATGATTCCCCTTTTCTTCTGACAAGGAAGGGCGTTACTGGGCGATAGTTTAACTGCCATAGTTTAGCCCTGGTTATGGGCTAAATGGAGACAGTGATGCTTTCAGTTCTCTTGGTTTATTCAACTTTCATCCCATACTTCTTAGTGAAAAATGCCTGTTCTTTGAGTTACTTGTGTCTGATTTTCACATATGTCTGTGTGCAGGCTCTCTTGTCACCACAGCTCAATCTCTTCCTCCCCATGTGACTACTCAATCCTCAGGCCATACCTGGCTGACACCCCTGTGAGCTCACAAATCCTTCTGGTTTGGATGGTGATATGCAGCCCATGGCCTGAGCCTACCAACAGCTCAGATACCCACTTGTGCACATCAGCTTAATGGTCTCTTATGGTCCTGAAGAGCTGTAGTAATTAACTTTATTTACAGTGAGAGCTAAGCACATATGAATGTTTTCAGTTTGCTGCAGTGCTAGATGTCTTTTAAAGGCAAAATCTAACAAAATAGTTTTGTCATAGAGCACTGGAGTTTAATTAAGACTGCTCTTTTTATAGACACAAGCATTACTTGCTGCTGTCAACTCTGGCTTCTTTTCAAATTGTGTTTTATGTAGCATAGTATTTCTCAAGATAGGATTCTTGGTTAATTCTTAACCAATAAACAGTTTATTAATTCAGCAAGTAACACATTATTACTAACTCCACACTTAGTTAATCAGATTCAAATTCAACAGGTATTCTACCCATGCATAGAACATTCAAATATTGTCCTACAAGTTACTGCTGTAAACTGTATGGAGGTCAAATAGCTCTAGTAGAGGATAATACAAAATATCAAGATTTCAATACTCTGTGGGTTAAAGATACAATCATTTTAGGATTTTGAAACTTGCTATTTAAATGATTTAACATCAAAGAAACTGGGAAAATAGTACCAGGAACAGTCATTTAATGTTACAATTTAAGACTCTCTTGTGCATGTTTGCTCAGGCTTTTAGAGGAGAAGCAGGCACATAGAATAATTTGCTTAAAAGTTTGAAAGGTCGTCACTAAAGGTTTTCCAGCTGATTTCACAGGACAATTTTCTGTCATCTCCAGTAATGACACCAAGAGAAATACATCCCATGAAATAAAACTCATTTTAATCCAAAAATAAACCTGAAGGAGACACAGAACTTCCTTTGGCTTAGGAAGACCCTGAACTGTAAAGTGTTGGAGAGTGGGAGATCCTATAGAGGTTTCTTTTCAGGATTGTCCTGTTCTGGTACTAAACAAAATCAGAGATTTGCTATTCGAGGTAGGATTCTGGGCTAGAGAGCTAGAAGCATCCTGGTTTTTCATGTGTTTCTGTGAGAACTTGCTTGTGCAGGTGATACACTGTTCTGGACTGTACAGCTTCTTTCCAGTTTTGACAAGGTGGTTGTTGCTCCTGTGACCCTATAAAAGCAAGGAGAGTGTTTGTATGCATTCCACACTTTCAAGGATCGACAGGTTAATAGGCAGAACTTCTTCCATGATTCGTGAGAAAAATTAGTTTCTTTTGTTTTCATTTAGGAGATAGAATGTCTGAATTTCACTTTTTTCCAATATTTTCTCTGAGGTCACATTAATATCCATAAGATGGTATTTTTACCATCTTTTACACATTAAAAGCTTTAATCTGTTACGAGAGTTGTATTTCAATACTAGCCTGTCATGAAAATTTAAAATTTTCCTAGTTCTCCAACTTCTTTCTAGTATTCACCTATATCTGCTTAGGTGCTTGTATCTTCCAAGAACCTTTTTTTCTTTTTGTAGCCATGCAAATGTCTCTCAGATTTCTGGAATACAGCACTTTCCTAAAGAGCAAGTGAAAAAAAAAATCCATTAGCAGTTCTTAGGTGGTATAATCGTGTTTTATTTATTTCTTTTCTCATCTTCTAAAGCTTGCAGGTGAAAGGCGATCTCATTTTCAAGAAATATACAGGAGTTCTATTTTAGGAAAAGGTTCATTAGGTAGAAGGATTGAACAGCTTCCAATGGAGGGATCTTAGAGGGGCTATGTCACAGTGTCACAGTATATCAGAGGTTGGAAGGGACCTCAAGAGATCATCAGGTCCAACCCCCCTGCCAGAGCAGGATCACTTAGGGTAGTCTTCACAGGAATGCATCCAGGTGGGTTTTGAAAGTCTCTGGAGAAGGAGACTCCACAACCCCCCTGGGCAGCCTGTTCCAGTGCTCTGTCATCCTCACTGTAAAGAAGTTTCTCCTCATGTTGAGGTGAAATCTTCTATGTTCTAATTTGAACCCATTGTTCCTTGTCTTATCACCACTGAAAAGAGCCTGGCCCCCTCCACTTGACAACCACCCCTCAGATATTTATAGACATTGATCAGATCCCCTCTCAGTCTTCTCTTCTCAAGACTAAACAGCCCCAGGGCTCTCAGTCTCTCTTCATAGGGGAGATGCTCAAGTCCCCTAATCATCCTCGTGGCTCTCCGTTGGATTCTCTCCAGCAGTTCTCTGTCTCTCTTGAACTGGGGAGCCCAAAACTGGACACAGTATTCCAGGTGTGGTCTCACCAGGGCAGAGCAGAGAGGAAGAACCTCCCTCAACCTGCTGGACACAGCTTTCTTGATACACCCCAGGATCCCATTGGCTCTCTTGGCCACAGGAGCACATTGTTGTTCCATGGAGAACTTGCTGTCCACCAGCACTCCAAGGTCTTTCTCTGTGGAGCTGCTTTCCAGCAGGGCAGCCCCTAACCTGTACTGGTGCCTGTTGTTATTTCTTCCCAGATGCAGGACCATGCTCTTGTCCTTATTAAACTTCAAGAGGTTTGCCTGCACCCAGCTCTCCAGCCTGTCCAGGTCATGTTGGATGGCTGCACAGCCTGACAGGTGTCAGCCAACCCCCCAGTTTTGTATCATCAGTGAACTTGCTGAGGGTACTCTCAATGCCCTCATCCAGGTTGTTGATAAAGATATTGAACAAAACTGGACCCAGTACTGATCCCTGGGGAATACCACTGGCTGCAGGCCTCCAAGTTGACTCTGTGCTCTGTGCCACTGATGACAACCCTCTGAACTCTGTTGTGGAGCCAGTTTTCAATCCACCTCACTGACCAACCATCTATGCCACATCTCCTGAACTTTTCTATGAGGATGTTACAGGAGACAGTATCAAAAGCTTTACTGAAGTCAAGATGTATGACATCCACTGCTCTTCCCTCATCTACCCACTTGCTCATAACTTCACATCATAACTATACATCATTTGGCTAAGGCTAGCCTTATTGAATAGCCTACTGGGATGGGTCCTAAGCTGGAGAAATGGAATGAGTAAAACTGGAGATTATTTCAAAGCATGCTAAGGTGACTACACAAAGACTTTTTAAAGTCAGGAAATAACAGCTGTGTGTATTTTACATTGTATGAGCAATGTATTACTTTGCACCTTACATATTGACCAGTTCCATGTTTTTACAAATCAGCTTTTGAGCTATTAGCTGGGGATCAGGTGGCAGTGTGCAGAATATGCAGTTTGGTTATTTTCTTCACAATGGATTTGTGAATGACCCCATATGAGGAAGTGATTTATTAATGAGGAGATGAAGAAGCATTCCTACTGCATGGAGTGGTTCTTAAGCAGTGGGGACTTTGGGAGGATTAGCACTCTGGACATTGTGAGGTGCTATAAACTCATGAATCCTTCCCTTGCCTTCACCTCCTTCCCTCCATTTCTTTTAATTTTTCTCTTTACCTTTTTCCTTCTTTCCTAATTTTTTGCTTTTACCCCTTGAGTTTTCACCTCCACATGGAAGAGTAGCTGGAGACTAGGATTAGTCTTTTTTTTTTCTTTTTTTTATTTAGCTTCAAACACATGCATCTCTTAGCCGTGAAAAACTGACAAACCATCAGATTCCTTCAAAATCAAGTCCTGAGTTTTCCAGAAGATTCGCAGACCTGTCTGCCAGGTACTTCTTTGCAACACTGGTTTAAGGGGAAACTAAGTATATTCACCATAGGCAGGCATAGAATGATAGAACCCGATGATCTCTTGAGGTCCCTTCCAACCTCTGATATACTGTGATACTGTGAATGGTCTGAGTTGGAAGGGACCTCCAAAGGTCATGTAGTCCAACCCCCTCTGCAGTCAGCAGGGACATCCTCAACTAAATCAGGCTGCCCAGAGCCCTGTTGAGCCTCACTTTGAATATCCAGGGATGGGGCCCAAACCACCTCCCTGAACAGCCTGTTCCAGTGTTCCACCACCCTCATAGTAAAGAGCTTGTTCCTAACATCCAATCTAAATCTGCTCTTCTCTAGTTTAAAGCCATTGCCCCTCATCCTTGTCGTGCATGTCTGAGACCCCTTTGAGGTCAAAATGTCACTGATGGCTATCCATAAGCAGAAAGTTAGATAGAAATAACATTACAATGACACTAAATTTCTTTACACAACAGCATTTCAGTGGCATCTTAGGAGGAGAGTGGCATTTGTTTTGGTAATACTTTGTTCTGGTTTTATTATTTGCTATTCTCTTGTATCATTTGCATTGCATGAGAAGCTCTAAACAAGACTGGGGTCCTGTTGTGCCAAGCACTACAGCAATAAAGTGTGAACCAGGAGTGATTCACCCCATGATCTGCTTGTAAAAAAGAGAAGATGATTTTCTTTAATTTAGTTTTTGTCATTTATATTGCTTTCTATATAGTGTTTGTTGTGTAATCTTGTGGGCAGGGATCAAGAGGAGGCCAGATATGCTTTTAGTGTTTTCAGTTACAGCATAGCAAGCTCTGAGGGACAGCATCTGAAATTTTTGGATTGTCTGCTGTAAACTCTTCTTCTGTGCAGACACAGTGCTTTCTTCAAAATGCAAATGTACAATTATACAGCCCTAAAGCTTTGACAGTGATATATGCCTCAGAAATAATTTTCAAGTGCCAAGTGTTTTGATGATGCTACAAGGACTTTGTTTATGGAGTGGGTTTGGCAGACACTGTAGAGTTCATATAAATTATTACTTGGTTAGTTATTAATGAGAAACATTCATCTGGATTCTCCCCTCACCCCCTGTTTTTGTCAAAATTCTCTTAGACACTTGTTTTTGCTACACTCCAGAATCTGTTTCACTGAATATAGCTCTGGCTGAACAGTCAGGCTGGATCCCTAGGCCAGCTGAGAATGGTGGAGGTCGAGGAAGTGATTTCCTGCCTCTCCTTCATTCAATCCTTCCTACTCCTCTGAATAGACACATGCATGTGTGTGTTACATACATACACATTGGCACTACATGCTTCACTCCTGTTCTTGCAGAAGTCTAATGCCCACGTGGTGCTTCATTGACTGAGTTCACAGACCACTTATTAAGGGCTTATGCCCATGTCTTTAATATTTATTTCTTTAAAAATATCAAGGTTAGATGAGCACTTATGAGCATCTCTGCCCATGCAATTTACCTTCTCAAGATTTTAAAAAGGGACACAGTCAGAGACTCCATATCCATATTCCTTTGCAGCAGCTCTGCAGAGACAAAGGTTGCATGCCAAACAGATAGCAAAATATGAAAGAAGAAATAAAATCTGTAATCTTGTGGATAAGGTGAATAAGAAACAGTTACTTGTAATTATTCAGGATGAAAAATCTAGGTCTGCCTGCCTTGTTTTAGCAAAACAAAGGAAGCATATTTCCCCAGTCTGTTACTACCCTAACACCAGCACACTGTGAAAGCCAGAGATGAAGGCAGCTCTAATGGATTTGAAATATCAATAGATGCACACTAGGACTGAGTGAAAAGGTATAAATCAAGTCATGTGGAATAGGTGCCTGATAGAAAGGATTGTTCAGTTCTGATCTGTACCACTGACGATATGTAAGCACTCAATGTACATCAGCTAAAAATAGTTTGCTCTTTACGTCACTATTTCTTGTTCTGATTGCCCTGGGCATTTGCCACTGGCTACAGGCAGACGATCCTTTCTCTGAGGCAGGATGATAGTGCTTGTGTTGGTCAAATGGAAGATCTGTCACACTTTTTTTCTGTGTGCCTTTGTGTAATATTGGAACGTGTCAAGAAATTTGTCAGACAATCCTGCATCTAATTTAGAAACTAAAAAGTCTAGAAGTATAACGGTATCAAAACTCACCAAGAAAATGTATTGGAAGATGCTGGTTGCATTCCAAGGTCTGCCTCATAGGGGCTGGCAGTGGTGCTCCATAACCAGGCTCCTCCAGCTGGATCAACAATAATTAAATCAGTGTATCTCCTTGAGACATCAATAAGCTGATGCTCTATTGCCACTCCCATGATTGTCTTCTTTTTTTCCAGCGAGGAAGGCTGGTTACATTGAGAGAAGCCCTATAATGCTGACCAAATTAGTCATTTCCACCAAAAACTTACTGAAGCCTAGAAGGTGCTGAAATTTGAATGACCAGGGAAAACAGCGATCCAGCTTTGATCTCTAGTTTCCAGTTGGTTGCAATTGAATATTTAATCTTCATTGTTGATACAGAATAGAGACTGACATAAGGATAAAGGCAGGCTGTAGGCTTTTGAGGGAGAATTTTAGATAAAATGTTTTAGATATTTTTAGAATAAAAAACATTTTTTTTCCTATTCTAATATGGTACTTTCTTCATTTCAGAGAGAAAAATAAAAGCTCCACTATTTCTTTTCTGCTGCCAAGTAATACATATACATATATATGTATATATATTTAAGAGTGGCAGATGTACAACTTAAATCTTAACTTTTAGAAATCAGCTTTATGTTCAGTCTCAAAATACTCAGCAATGATGTTTCTGAAGTTCTGAATCAAACCAGAAGCTTAATTTTTCCTCCACAGAAACCAAAGTTTAACAAGCATCTCACTACATTTAATACCAGCCGCTGCCTGGACTGTCCAAGTCCTTGCAATCCATGTTGGCAAGAAACTCCATTCCTGGAACCAGATCTTTTTTTTATCTTTCAACTCTAGTGTAAAAGATACTTTTTTTTTTTTTTTTTCCCTGAAGATGTAAAATTAGCACACTCAGCCCACGGGAACTCTTTCAATGTTTTTCATTTTAGTTAGCGACTTTGCACTCAGGTCATTGTTTTCAGCACTCGCCATAGAATCATAGAATCAGTCAGGGTTGGAAGGGACCAAAAGGATCATCTAGTTCCAACCCCCCTGCCATGGTCAGGGACACCTCACACTACATCAGGCTGGCCAGAGCCTCATCCAGCCTGGCCTTAAACACCTCCAGGGATGGGGCCTCAACCACCTCCCTGGACAACCCATTCCAGGCTCTCACCACTCTCATGATGAAGAACGTCTTCCTCACTTCCAGCCTGAATCTCCCCACTTCCAGCTTTATTCCATTCCCCCTAGTCCTATCACTACCTAATATCCTAAAAAGTCCCTCCCCAGCTTTCTTGTAGGCCCCCTTCAGATACTGGAAGGCCACAAGAAGGTCACCTCGGACCCTTCTCTTCTCCAGACTGAACAGCCCCAACTCTTTCAGTCTGTCCTCATAGGAGAGGTGCTCCAGCCCTCTGATCATCCTGGTGGCCCTTCTCTGGACACCTTCCAGCATGTCCATATCCCTCTTGTAATAGGGGCTCCAGAACTGGATGCAGTATTCCAGGTGGTGTCTCACCAGAGCTGAGTAGAGGGGGAGAATCACCTCCCTTGACCTGCTGGCCACACTTCTCTTGATGCAGCCCAGGATCTGTGTGTTTGACCGGCAGGTCTGAGCCACATGGCTGTGATGTCCAAGGTGGAAACTTTACATGTGTGTGAGCTGGGGCACACATACAAATCTGTGTTTGCATATGTGGGTGTTCTTATGCATCCAGCAGAAATACAACTTGGCAGCTGTCAAGAAACACCACAGAATTGGCAGTTGCAAGCAAAACAAACAGTGTGTCCAAGGGCTAATACTGAGAATTGTATAGGGGATTATACCCTTAAAAGGTAATACTGAGCAGATAAATCACTTGTGATAAGGGCTGATCAAATTGTGGTGGTAACTTGGTACTGGCAATGGAGTGCAGACCCCGAAAGTACAATTGGCAGGAGTATGCATCCCTGTTATTTGGGCAGAATAATAATGTAGAAAAAAAGAAAGTGATTCAGACAGCAGCTGTTGCCAAAGAAGGAGAGAAAAATGCTTCCCCAAGATTGTGTGGCTATTTTAATGGATGACAAAGTTGCCCCTGGACTCCCAAAACAGAGACTAGTAAAGCAATTGTTTTACACTACATACTGTGTTAGAATATAGTTAACCTTAAAGGGATTTTATTGTTCTTCTCTTTTTCCAGGTCCAAATATTTATGTAAAACATTTTCTTCTTCCTGTATTCTATCTGAAAGTACAAAGAGCCTTAAAAGCTATTCCAAGTGTTCAGGAAGACTTTTCTTCTTGCTTCACTGACTGCCAATTGTAGATACTTGTTCTTCAGAGGTGTGCATTGTTCTCCATCATGCCAATTATTAGGTTAAACAGGACTTAACTCATTTTGCCAAATTTAGGCAGAACGTGGACTTGAAAATATTGATGCTCAGTACTTTTACTTTCTTATACAAATGTATGAATATTCAAGCCTTGCATACAGTATCCACAGGGACTCTAACTTGAACGATGAGTGCTTCTCCATTCTTAAAGTTCTTTATAATTTTTGACTACTTGCCATTTTAATGGTTTAATTTAGTAATTATGTATTAATATTTTTCAAATATAAACTTTCTCTCTTCTGCCAAGTTGATTTTTGTAATTCCAAGTGATCATAAAGCCCTACTTAGCTGCATAAATATTTCTGTAGAACTCTTTAAAAATAATGCTATGATCATGGAAAGCATAAAATATTATTTGTTTGCCTCTTCAGATGTTTATCTATGTGTTTAGCATATTCATGCCTACAATGTCTTAATAATCATATATCCAAATGGATCTATTAAAAAAACATGCATGGACAGGGTTGCTACCTGTTTTTTTATATCCTGCATAACTCTGTCAGAATCCTTGATTTTGAAGACCAACAAACTTAGCAGTTCAACAGGAGCTGTCTTCAGCTCTAACTCTGGTGTCCTGGTCCTTCTCCAAATAGACATTATGGCAAGACATGGAGCAGACTGCAGTGGTGGTGCTGATGGATGATTGTCCCTTGTCCCTAGACAAGAGCTATATATCCAGCTTCTATTATTGCACCTTGGTAGCATTAGTATAGTTAAACTTGGGATTTTTCTGGACCCTGTCACATATGTGGCAAATGTATTGACCTTCCAGTGACTTTATCAGTTCCTTTTTCTCTGCACCTCAGAGTGCAGACCAGTATTTCCTCTGGACGTTGCATCGTAGGCTTTCTTCATGGTTTGTCAGCAATATACAGGTGACATGCATCAGCTTCGGTATAGATTCAAGAAACACCCATCTCTTTAGTGGTGTAAACAAGATACTAAGTGTTCAGAAATCCAGCTGAATTTCCCATCACTGCGATGTATAGTAATAGTTTTTAGTATTCAGAGAATGATTTTCATTTCCAATATGCTCTACAAATGGTACCTGTGCTTCCTCTCAGTGCTCACATGATGCATGAAAGCATTTCATTATCGATTTAACATACTGGGAAACTGAAGTAACTTACTCAAGAGGACAGAGAAAGTAAACCTGGTCCTGGTTAAAAGCTGTTCATGCCTTCAGTTGTCTTGCTATTGACCTTAGCAGGGTTTGGATTAGTGCCTACAAGATATGGAATTAGATTTCAAGAGTTATTGACTGAGTTCTCTTCAATATACCTCAGCACAATCACCTTCTAGAGGTACAGAATCTCAGCACACCTAGAAGGACATTTAATAAGCATTGGTTCCCAGCACTCTGCAGATTGATTCCATCTGTAAAAGAAACTGATGACAAAGCCATTAATTTAACACCGGCAAAGTTACTTACAAAGTCACATTTCTTTGGACGTGGCAGGGATTGGTGACAAATAATTTTCTTCTACTTAAATTGCAAACCTACTTTGACTGGCTTGCAACCTAAAGGCTCTCCCTTCCAGATCCATTTCAAGGCCATGTTTGCAGCGTTTATGGACATGAGTTTTCTTGATGCCATCTCCCTTAGATTGTTTTTTTTCTCTGTATGTGCACCACTGCCAAAGGGATATTCAGAAAATACTTGTGGTAACAGTTGCCAGATGACAGTGTTTTACCTTGACTGTAACATGGAGTTTAAAAGGTATGTACAGGACAGGGATAATACCACCTTCTGTCCACCTTCTTGTACCACCTGTTGCATCCTTGTCTCAGAATGCTATTGGTTTACTGTGGATATTTGATTTAATCTGAAATTTCATATCTGGCTAGAACTGTGTCTGATCTACCTTTGTCCAGAGGGGTGGACAAGATGCTTCCCTTAGCATCTTTTCAGTGCCAGTTTTCCCAGTATGATACAGTGTGCTGAGCGGTATTGTGGTGCTCTGCTTTGTGTGCTACAGAGCTCTGTGGACCTTTTCAGCAGTAAGAAGTAATGATGGACTTGCACAGTTATCTGCTGTGACTGGCAGAAGTCTGACTTTTAAAAATGAGATCAGCCGTATTAACATAGCCTAAAGACTTCTTTGAATTGTATGTTGCCCTCTCACCTCTGATTTTATCTCCCAGCATTCACTAACCATGAATATTTAATATAACTACCATTGCATCCCATGGAATAATTGATAGGCTCCAGGTTTCAAGGCTTAATCTGAAAAGCAACGCATACATATCAATACTGAAAAAAAAATATCCCACCCAGAGCAAATCCTTTTTCATAAGCCCACTTACTTTAAAAAAAAAAAAAAAGTAATGTAATATCATGAGTTTCCATTAATACTAGTCTTCAATAAGCCTAAAGCAAATCCTTGCTTGCTGTGTGCTCGCTACACTTGTATAGAACTGCCTGAAAGTGATGAAGGCTCACAGTCAGTACATGGAGAGCAGAGATCATGTGGCTGAGACAGATACAAGCGCTTTTGGGGTAGAGGTTCTCAATCCTCAGTTGCCTTGTCCAGAGAAGATGCTTTACACCTGTAAAGCACTATAAAAATATGAACTAATCCTCACCAGTGAGTATTATTGTACTTGTTTTGCACGTGCAGAAATTAAGATACAGAAACATCAGGGGTCTGGCCCAAAGCCGGATAGCTTCTCAACAGCAGATTTAGGATGGAGAAAGAGGCCTCTGTGGTCTCATTCCATTGATCCTTCTGCCTTGTAGCAAACAGCAAGTGTAGCTTAAATTTCACCTATATATATCTTTGTGTGTGTGTGTGTGTATATATATATATATATATATATATATATATAAATCTTTGACAAGGAGTTGTTTCCCTCTCTGAGTCTTCAAAATAAACAAGCTCCTGAGCTACCAAACCTCGCATTTACATGTATCATTAAATACTTTCCAGCTTCTAGCCAGAAAACTCAGCAAAAAACCTGTAGAACACCAAAGAAACTCTCTTCTTTTAAATAATTGATTATGCTAAATAGCAGCAGTGTTATGCCAACAAAGAGATCGGTCTCTCAAAATATTTTATTCATTATGCCTCAAGAAACCCAAAGCCTTTTTTTTTAACGAAAGCAAATTTCAGGAGTTGGCTCTCAGTTCATCTGAAACATCTGCTTATTACAAATCTTGGTGGTATAGCACTGGTGCTCCCCAGTAAATCTTTCAGCTTTAAATAATATGTATGGAAGTCTTGGCAGGAAGGGGTCAGGAGAGAAAAAGAGTAACATTTGCGAAATGTGCATTTTACTTTATGCAACTGTAGTGGTATATCTTAATAATATATGTGCTGAAGAGAATCTACTAATCTGATTAAATAACAGGACAAGAAAGAATTCATTTCATGGTTCAAAAAGACCACATTCTATGCAAATTAAACCTTATATTCCAGGGTAAAATGATTAGAAGTTGTGGCTAACTACTATAAACCAGCCAGAAATGGTTCTTTCTCTGTACTGTTCGTAAATCAAGGTCACCAAAGTGAGAAGACTATGTTGTGATAAATCTGTCTGACAATTAGATGGAGAGGGCATATCAATGTTAAATTATATTCTTTGTGCACTCAGATCAGAAGGCAATGTAAACACCACAGTAGCATTACAAAGCAGAAAATTGCATTCTAGCTAGCAACAGATATTCACAGTGTATGGCTTTACACTTTAACGTGCTGTGTTTTACTCAGTTATAATACTATTTTAAATTATGTAACATTTCCTTCTTTATGCATAGGCTGTTGTTTTTTTTTTTTTTCTTTTCACTGACAATATGCCTCCCTCTCCCCTCCCTACTTTTCTGCCTCTTCCATTTTCCCTTTTCCTTTTTTTAACAGTGATGTTTGGGAGGAAAAAAAAATTAAAACAGCCTCAAGTGAAACTGTGAAACTGTCTGTTCAAGAAAATAGTAACAAATAGTAGTTTCAAGATTTATGAGTCAGGATTTTATGTTATATATTTACAGATTCGATCTGTGTACCAGGCTTTGATCCAAGCCTTAGCATGATGACTGGAATCACTCCAATTAACCCAATGATACCGGGCATGGGATTAGTGCCACCACCACCACCAACAGATGTGCCTGTAGTCAAAGAAATAATTCACTGCAAAAGCTGCACACTTTTCCCTCCAAACCCAAGTAAGTGCATCTGATGAAAAATGAAAATTATATGTAGATAATAATGTATATAAAATATTATATGTATATAATATAAATATATTAAATATTATATGTATATAATATTTTATATACACATTATAGATTACATATATTATATGTATATGTATATATGTGTGTATATATATAAAATACATATAATAATCTGATGAAAAATAAAATTATATGTATGAGTATATAGTATGAAATATTTTTTATCTAACAAAAATTCTGGTTTTTAAATAGAGTGTAGGCAAGTATGGTATTTCCTTCTAATGTCTACTCTTTTGTATAAAGCGTGGTATGGTATCAGAGCATACTTACTCCTCTCTGTAAAGTCATGTTAAAAAAAACAAAACAAAACAAAAAACTAAGTAGTTTGGTACAAAAAAGAAAAGTAATTACTTAAAGCTAACAGAGCCTAAAGATCTGCACTTCTCATAGAAATCTGTCTTTCCTGTGGATCAGAATGCCACAAAATTCAGTGGTTATACAGTGCTGATCATCTCCATACTCCTCTTCAGGTGCCTGTGCTTAGATGGAACCATTCTAAGCTCGTGTCCCTGAACACAGCAACTTGCACCTAAATGCTGACTAGCTCTGGCCCCTGGGAGCAATGGAGGGAAAGGGGGACTCTTGCTGTTTTTTAAGGGGCAGCATGGCAAATTCATTTCTTCACTTTGAGAGCAGAAATCAGGCTTCCTTCTGCCTCTTCCAGGATTTTGTGCAAATGGTAAACTCTTCCCAATGAGCCACCAGTTCAGGCACAAAGCCTGATTTTTGTGTTTGTTAGGTCCAGAAGTTTAGTTTCAGAGCCATCAGACTAGTGGCTTTCACTATCACTGTGAAGACAGAAAAAAAAAAATTAAACAAATGGTCTGGTGCTCTGGATTTGCAGTGTACTCATATCATGATTTAATCAAACTGGCTGTACGTGTGAATATGAATATATATGCATCTTTTAAGGTTGTAACTCCATTCACTGCGTTAAAGGACCAAAAAAACTAAGTCATCCCAATCAGATTCCTTCTTTAAGAACTACTTCTAGTAATCTACGTATACAAGGTGAAGTTTTATGACAGAGTAATTTTTATACAGCCTTCAAAAATTTAATAGTTTTCTGCTTTAAATGTGTTTATATTCTACATATATACATAAAAATAACATTTCTAGGCACTCCACCTGATGAGCACTTGTAAACAGCGAGGTTATCCTTCCCGTTTCCTGGCATCCGCTCCATTATCTGGCAACAAGACAAAACAGATAACCAGCAGAGCATTTTCATCATGCTGTCACTTCGTTGTGTTTCCCACTTTGTTTTTTCTGTTTGCTGTACTCCTGTACTCTGAGACAGAAAGGAAATTATGCCCAAAGCAGGGAAAGATGTCCAGCCCAAGTGCCCAGGGCGTGCGCTGCAGGGCCTTGCTTACAGAGGGCCCACGTGCTTGGCGAGTATGTCAAGTAGTGAGAATGAGCCAAAGACAGTGAGGTTCAGGCTTTGAATGTTCTGCACCAGTGTTTGAGACCTGTGTTCAGGGTCAAATCAGTTTGAGAAGCTCCTCTGCTTTGAAAGAGAGTATTTGCTATTTTTTTGTGACTGTGCAGGGAAAAAGGATGATCCTTTTAGACCTTGTCATCTGTCCTGGAGAACAGTCCACTGTGGCAGTAATTAATCCCTGAAATGCCACCTAGAACTTGAAAAGGTTTAGATTGGACAATCTCTTCAATATTCACCTGTTTTACTTCTCCCTCTCTCCCACTTCCATGCTATGTCAAGTAACTGTTACAACCCCGAACTGATTAGAAGAATGAATAGAGCCAATGGATCAAAAGACAAATTTTGTATTCCAATGTGATTTCTGTTTTGACTTAGATCTTCCACCACCTTCAACAAGAGAGAGACCTCCTGGGTGTAAAACAGTGTTTGTTGGAGGATTACCAGAAAACGCAACGGAGGAAATTATTCAGGAAGTCTTTGAGCAGTGTGGAGATATAACAGCAATTCGGAAAAGCAAGAAGAATTTTTGTCACATTCGTTTTGCAGAGGAGTTCATGGTTGATAAAGCCATTTACCTTTCTGGTACTTCACATTCTTTAATGGATTTTCCTTGCTTCTCATTTGTATTTTGTGTTGCTAATGTTCGCTCTTTTTTCTTAGATTTTATCTCAGCAAGCCTTCCTTGAGCTCTGTGGCTGTAGCTTGGAGTGGCAAGGGGCAACTCTGTATTTCTCTGTGTCTGCCAAGACTCGTGCATGATTTTTCTCTATGTTGCTTACCCGGGAGCAATTTCCTGCATCCCACAACAATGCAACAGATCCTGAAATTCACTACAGAACAATTTTCAATTTATGCAGGTTTATGTAGTTTTGCTCACAGGTTATGGGAAGAGAAGGGCACTAGGCCAGGAATGCCTGTTTTCCAGTGCCAGTTTCTCTGTTAAGCTGGCAGTTGCACTGGCAATTTTTTATAGATTTGCAGTGCAGTCTGAATAAAGTCTGCCTTTATGGGTGTATGTATTCATCTACCACGAGTGTGATTCTGAGCCCCAACTGTAGGCTACATCTGTTGCCTTCCAGGACAACAAGTGTCAGAGAAACTCAAGTGTAAACTTTCAGAATCTCTTTTATTTTTCAACAAAAGAACAGTCAATAAATCCTCTAACTCACAGGAGAAAAAAAATAACAAAAAAACAAAAAAGAAGAAAAAGATAGAAACCAATCTACTTTCACATTATCAGGCTTCAGTGACTGTCAGTGGCCTCCTAAGGTTACAGACTCCTTCACATGAGGATTAGCTTCCTAACTGAGCCCTTCTCCTTTCTGAATTGGATCTCATCCCCTGTATGTATTTGTCTCTACAGGATTTTTCTCTCTTTCTGATTGCTGGGAGGCCCACAAGCATTGTTTTCCTCCATAAGTGTAGTGTAATGCTTTCACTCCACGTGCAAAGTATTCTTAAAGGAGGGCCTTAAACAAGGGCCAGGGACTAATCCTTGTCCAAGATGAGCTGCCACAGACTGGCTTACAGCCAGCCACCCACCCTTTGTAGGGTGGCCTCTAAGGGACCCATTGTGACCATCTAAAATGGGGACTGGAAGGCAGCTAATGATAAAGGATATCTTATTTGAGTTTCTTCTGCTTAGCAGTAAGGACGTATCCTCAGTGTCCTGTAGATGTCCATAAGATGTTCACACAGCTAGAAGCAAGTGGTCTCTCAAGTCACTACTGACTACATCTTACAACGAAAGAAAGAAAATATCTGAACTTTTGAAATATGTGGTGAGGAAAACCTAGCTCCTTTGCATCACAACAATTTTTGTGTTGGGAATGTGGTGTTTTTTTCTAACTTGGCTGCTTGCTTTTAACATATATTTGAAGAGTTACAGAAAATTGTTGAGTTTTATGAGGTCTATATAACCATTTCTATGAAATAACACTGTATTTTCAGGTTTCTTCCAGATCTTTGTTCCACCTTGGGTTTTTTCTTCCTTTCTAAAAAAAAAATTCATTTTGGTTTTTCTTCCCTTCTCATCGTCTGTTCTCAGTTTCTCTCCTTCCTCTTTATTTGTTTATTCACACTGCTTCTGTAATGATGTAGTTCACTGGGACAGATTACAGGCATTGCAGTAAGAAGCAGTAGTGCATTTCTGAGCTTCCAAGTTCTGTCCAGGCAGAAACATTTCCACAAGTAACAGAGCAGAGGAGAGGCACACCAGGTTCCATAGGAGCTGGCATTACTGTATACGTAAATAAAACATTAGCAACGAAATGAGCGAAGAAAATCTCAGAAATGTAGAGGCTGCCACCACTACAGACAAGAGATAGTGTCCTTTTAGCTCAGTTTCCTGCTTCTTGGAAAGCTGACTGCACTGTTTGCTTCATGCCAAGTCAAATCTTATTTTAACTTTATAACCTGGATGACCAGAGTTGATGATCAGAGGAAACTCTCTGCGCTGCCGTGTGTTCTTGTTCATAACACACTAGAGTGTGCATTCAGTAAATGGGAAGTGAGCAGATATAGAGGTGGCAGATTCTCTTCCTTATCCTGAATTTTCTACCATTTTATTTCCAAGTTCCTGATCCATCCTTCCTTCTTCCATTTCCTTTTGTCAAAGTTGTGCTGCTATCTGTGCTTCCTCTTACCACCTGCTCTGCAGCCTCTCCCCCATCTGTCTTTTCATATAATCATAGAATCATTGACTGGTTTGGGTTAGAAGGGACTTTATACATCATCTGGTTCCAAGTCCCTATCATGGCCAGGGACATCTTCTGCTAGATTTGGTTGCTCAAAGTCCTGTTCAAACAGGCCTTGAACACTGCCAGGGAGGGGGCATCCACAACTTCTCTAGGCAACCTATTCCAATGTCTCAGCACTCTCACAATAATGAATTTCTTTTAAATATCTAATCTGATCTAAATTTACCAAATTTCAGTCTGAAAAATATGATCCCTCATCCTATCATGGCACTCCCTGATAAAGAATTCTTCTCTATCTTTCCCGTAGGTCTCACACCTTTTCTTTCTCCTAAAGTGTTGTGCTTAGTGTCTCTGAACAGATCAGGGAAAGAACCAGTGGAGCTGATATGGAGGAAGATGAAAAGCAGAGGCACATTGCAGCCGAATTTCACTAGCATTTCACTTGCAATGCTGCGTTTCACCAGCATTGAAGTCTGCAGATGAAAAAGGGTGCAATGACTGTCCCCGCACAACCACAGAGCAGAGACTTTGGGCATGAGGCAGGGCCATGCTTTATTTGTACTGAAATGTTGGGATTTTTTTCACCAGTCTTTATTCCACTCTCAAACATAATGTACTCCAAAGTAGTGAGTTAAAGCATCTTGTTAAGGCATTTTCTTTTTCTTGTAAGAGATAAAAGAGATGCACAGATGGAATTTGTGGTTAATACAGTATACCTGTTATATTAGGAGAAAGTCATGCCTTAGATATCTGTAATATAATGGTAATTTTGTCTACCTAAACAGTTTTATCTGTCTACCCCATCTAATCCCATCAACCTTTGTATTTATCCTGTGCTTATCATCATAATAATGCAAGTGATTACAAAATCCATCAAGAAGTTTAATCACTGATTTGTTTCCTTTCTATTCCCAAGTAAACATGTATGAATAGGAGACTGGGAAATGGGTAGAAGACTACAAAAAAAAAAAAAAAAAAACAACAACCCACCACCCAAACTTACTTGAGGAAGATCGGTTTTCATTTAGCCTGAAAATTATGCTTTAATCTCCTGAGGAAAGGGGCTTTCTAAAATCAACATACCAGCCCATGAGAGAGCTCTTTCTCAAACTATGTGGATTTTACTCTTGTGGCTGACAATTCAGTAACTCCTGCAAATTTTAATGGCCCTGGACTTGAAAATCTAGGACAAACAGGTGGTTTGAGATAGACCTATTTAAACCCCAAAAGCCTGTGTATATGTTTTTCCTCTATTGATACTTTCCCCTGTGGGTTTCCATTTAGTACCATGTACTGGTTTTATTTTGTTCTCACTGATCATCATCGACACTCTGATCTAAATCCCCAGTTAGAGAACAGCTATTGGCCGATCCCCAATATAGCAACACTCAAAGGTAAGTCAAGCCACAGAGTCTTGACTAGACCTGTGATATGGAAATACTGTGTTTGATTTTTATTTAACACCCTCATTAATTTTTCCTGTTGTTGCTCCTTTAAAGTGATGATCTTGGCAAGTTCCCAAAGTCTTTTCCTCTGCCATTGTGTGTGAAACTGAAATTAAAAATTACAAGCCAGGCACACAGTTAAGGCTAGCAGCAGTCCTGAGCAGAGAGATGGAAAAAAAGGTCTGTGAGGGCAATTTGTTGCCCACACATGAAGGGGAGGCAGTGGCAGGTGGTTCTCTCCTACATTCAAGTACTCTTGAACATCAATAAAGAGACTGGAAAAGTGCAAGCCTCCCATCTGCCCTGCAGCTCAAAGTTGCCAAACCACCTAAGGGTGCCTGATGATCCAGTATACAAAATAAGACCTGCCAGTTGTGCACCATTTGCTACATGTCATCCTTTTGGCTATGAGCAGCCTGTTTTGACATCAAGGAGTCAGTTCCTCACTGGCCAGACTATTGGTCCTGTAGTTTCCACACAGCCTAAATTTAGGAGTGTGCAAGAAGCCATACTAATGGCAGTTGCTGTTTTTCATAAGGGAGGGATGCAAAGCCCTGAGCAACCTGATCTGCCTTTGATGTTGACACTGCTCTGAGGGAGGACTGGACTAAGTGATATCCAAGGTCCCTTCCAACCCAGGTTATTCTAAGTTTCTGTGCTGCTGGAAACCACCTGACTGGCTAACCAGTTTCAGTCTTAGAGTTAAACAAGCAGTCAGATATTTTTCAGTGTGATTCCTGGTCAGTTTCAAAAATCTGTTAATTTGGAGGCACTTAAATTGATTACCCAAAGGGAATTGTTTGTCCAGTGCTACAGAGGATAAAGGGTTTTAAACTGCGATTTACACTGTTCAGTGGTTGCTTTTTTGATTTGTGGGTTTTTGGTTTGGGCTGGGTTTTTTTTTGGGGGGGGGGGGCTTTGGTGGGTTTGTGTTTGGTTTGGTTTAGTTTGGTTTGGTTTGGTGTTTTGTTGGTTGGTTTGGTTTGGTTTTGATGTAGTTTAGGGGAGTTCTTTTTTGTTTTGTTTTTTTGTTTGCTTGTTTGTTTTCATTATCCCCATTTACTTAAAAAATGAGGGCCACTTTAATAAAACTCAACTTCAGTGATGCAGATACAACATGTAGGTGCACGGTCCTTGTCATTAATTCTGTGTTCACATGAAGTGAGGCTCTGAGATCCACAGGAGTCTTACATGCTGCTGTGCTGTGTTTCTGTGCCCAGTGTGCTCCTGCTGACAAAGGTGAAAGATCCAGGGGGAAAGGAAGAGAGATTGTGTCTTCCTGGAAAGTACATCCCAGCTGGGAGATCTAATTTTAGGTTCACAAGACCTGGCACCTTGGCAGTGTCCTTTCACATTGCTGATAATGTTGCTTTGGTGGACAGCAATCACTTTTTGAGGAATGCAGCTGGCAAGTCTGGCAAGCTGGGGTTAACATTTGTCACAGCTGCCAGAGTTGCTGCACCACTGACCCCTTTTGGCTGACCTTCTCTGTGGATAAAACCATATAATTAGCCCCTCATTAGTTCAGTGCCCGGCTCTGACAGGTCACCCACAGTCTTCTATTATGCCTCAATGAATATGATGCATTTGTAACTCTTCACTTCAGCACCTATCAGTAGAGCTATTATACACAAGCACAAACAGCCTTCTGGGGAAAAGGTAGCATTTACTCCTCTGAGCAAGAGAAAGCAGAGTGAAATAGAGGGGGCTTTAAAATAACAAACAATTCCCTCATTTCCCTCTCTGGAAGTATTCAGTTCTGCTTTACCCTGAGCTTGTGAACCTTGGAGGCCAGATTTGGTAGATTTGATGGAAGTTTTTGATGCCTTCTGATTTTGAAGGACTTCTGAAACACTTAGCCTGAGATTTTCATCTGAATTTGAACTTGTTGCTGGAGAATTAAAGTCATACCTCTTCCTTACGGACAGGCTACTTATCTGAACTCCACAAGCTGTTTGAATGGAAAATGTCAAATCAAAAGGCACCCAGATTGTATTTTTTTGAGGGATCAGTACATGTATGGATATTTAATGTCTTTGAAGTTATTGTCTTATATGTGATCTAGTACAGACAGTCCCTTGTATTCATATAACAGGACGTTTTTCCAGCAGTAAAACAAACCAGAATATGCCTAGGTATGCATTTTACAAAAGATGCTCCTAATCTACTAAAGTCTTAGCTTTGCTGTCACTGGAAAGAGTTCAAAACGGAGTTTTGATTGTGGTGGGGACATGCTGAAGCTCTTCACCACAGGCAAACCACAATACTGAAAGGTAGGTTCTCTTGAATAGCTCTTCAAAAGCAGCAAACACCATTTTCCCTGACATTTTGAACAGCAGTTTCCTGTCCCTGGAGTTATTAGACAGCGGTTGTTGTAGTGGGTATTTCTGAAGAGCCTTCTATGTGCCAGTTCAGCATAGTTCATCTCTGCAGTATGCCATGATTTGAGAAGTCTCTGCTGGGCTTCTTCCTTCTGAGACTATTGCAGCAGGTTGGCATGGAGAAATTAGAGCTAGCCCTGTGCAGAATGATTAATTTTACCTGCATGTGGAGGCTCTCTTTGCAGCTTTCTACATAGTGTTTTCTCATGCTTTCTCTGAATCAGCATTTTAAAAGTTTGAGAAACTGTTCTGCGAGTATCTTTCAGCCTGGGAAATAAAACCTGATAAGTGACCAGAATATGTTCTTTCACAATATGGTCACTAAAAGTTCATTTTATATCTCTGGCATGATTTGTTTGCCCTTTGACAGCAGTCAAGAGTTTAGTTCAGAGCAGGTCCCTGTTGTACTGCTGTGTAGCTCCTGACTTAAAGCCTTTGCAGTCTGCTAGCTTTAGCATATGATACATTGACCAAATTATGAATATGTAGAACATCACTAAAGATGAGGCATGACAGGTTTCATTACTAGTTCTGAAAGGAGTCTCACAAGTGTCTAATAAATCCATCTGCACTTTTAAAACTGCTTTAAAGGACTCTGAACACAATTCATCTGTAAGTTATTTATATTTGCTGCTAGAATATTTCCAGTGGGGAATACCATAGTAGTGTTTGTAATTCCAAGGCCCCAGAATCTGAGATCTAGCATCAATGAAGTTATGGCACCACCCTCTTTGTGGCACAGGAATTTATGTAGCACAGTTTTCTCATTCTTTCATAGTCATGATTTTTATAAAATTCAGCCTTTCCCATACTTCCCATTCCTTTGGCAGGCTGCAGAAAAGCTCTAAACTGTATATGATCTCAACATTCAAAGGAAAAAGGACTCTACTTTCAGATTGAAACAGGTCCCTTTTAGTAGTTGTTTTCTGTTTAGCTAGCTTTTGCAGTTATAAAGGTTGGGAGTATCAAGTAGAAAAATTGTGTATTTTGAAGTCTCCTAAACAGGAGTGAAGATTCTGTGCCTTTGGAACAACTTTTCAGCTCATCTGCTATGTTGATAGATCATGCAGGAAACTGAGAGGGAAAATGAGTGGGAAGATGTGTATCTTCCTATGAAAACACAGTGATCGATAGTTCCTGGGTAGAAATGTGGGAATCTGTTAATCCACACTTTTACTTGGCTGCACTTAAAAGGGGGAGAGGTGTAAATAAGTAAATAAATAGATAAATAACTAAATAAATAAAAGCAAAGAAGTCATGCAACAGTTAGTTCTGCTTGTTGATTTCAGGTTACCGCATGAGATTAGGATCTAGCACAGACAAAAAGGATTCAGGTCGCCTTCATGTTGATTTTGCTCAGGCAAGAGATGACTTTTATGAATGGGAATGCAAACAAAGAATGTTGGCCAGAGAGGAACGCCACAGACGCAAAATGGAAGAAGACAGACTGCGCCCTCCTTCTCCTCCAGCAATAATGCATTATTCTGAACATGAAGCTGCTTTGCTGGCTGAAAAATTGAAAGGTAAGCAACAGTTGATATTTTTCAGTGTATTATTCCTTAAGAGCAGAAGCCATCCAGAAGACAGAACAGGGGAGCTGATTTCTCTCCAGTGTATTTCATTACTTGCCCTGTTGGCATTTTCCCATTCCTCTGCCATTTTTATGTCAGTGGTGATAATACTCACCCACCTGTTAGAAATGTGTAACCTCCGACCATCTCCGTGTACACCTAAAACACAATCTTCAGTATACTACAATGATTTTTTTTTTTTTTTTATTCTGTTGCTGTCATCATCTACCTTGGAAATGCTCTCATAATAAGACATCCTATTACAAACATCCTTTATATGAAAAG
This sequence comes from Indicator indicator, assembly GCF_027791375.1. Classification (NCBI taxonomy): domain Eukaryota; kingdom Metazoa; phylum Chordata; class Aves; order Piciformes; family Indicatoridae; genus Indicator; species Indicator indicator. Next base: position 33,150,839 of record NC_072010.1, read on the forward strand.
CCTGATTCTTAAAATGCCTTTGTTCCTTGACTGGTACGTTACCACATTAAGTGTGTGCAACAGCCCCAATTCCTGGCACTTAAATTGTCCTCAAGAGCTGCATTTTAGCATTTTAGCTTGCCCCTCAGTGGTACAACTTAACTCTGACACACACCATCTATTCTTTCATTCCCTTTTTAGGGTTAGAGTTACTTGTGCATGATAGCATCTTGTTTTGGTATGTGCTTGCTTGCTTGGTTGTTTGTTGTTTTTTTTTCTAGATACACTTAATGACAATATTTTTCAAGGGTAAAAAGTGCAGCTTTGAGGATTTCTGTCTCTAATAGTTAACATAAGAAGTAAGAAGCAAGGAAATAAAATTTAAAAAAAGGATGAAGCAAACAACTCATACCCCTTGGAGTTATATTTGTTTTCCTTAAGTGTTTAGCAGTTGTGTTTGGCATTCTTTCCCCACATGAAGGCCAAGCACAGTACTTTACTGTGTGCCAGGTCACAAGAAACTGTGATTCTTGCCACTGTTTGAGAATTATCCAGATTAGACTTAGACTCTGTGGCTGTCAACACATTTGCCTCTGCTCTAACTGTGAAACATTGCTTGAAAAGCTTAAGAAGGACACCACAAAGAGTTGCATCCTTGCATTATGGAGCAGAGATGCACCCTGCTGTCTCCTTGAGTACTGCAATGGGTCGCTGTTAGTCATCACTATTACTTTGGTCAGTTATTAGTTTGGCTGACTGATATTCTCACTGCATACACTATGCTCTTAAATAATTAATTAAGTGGGAGACTGGTAAAATAACCCATATGAATTGATAGAATGAGATAAAAGGACGAAAGAGGCTCAAAAATGAGAATTTCTCTTTCTCATCTAGCTTCCAGTCCAGCTTCTCTAGAGTCTATACAATACATTACAGAGGTTTAGATCTATCTGTTCCCAGAATCTATTTTCAGTTTAATATTTTAGGAGTTAATCTTTTATAGGGAAGTTTTTCTTTATGTAGTAAAGCCTAGAGGTTTCCTGCACTAAGCCAGAAAATGGAAGATGTCTGGACAATTTCTTCCGTATAACTAGCCATTGCTTAAGGCAACTGAATGTGAGGTTTTTGCAGGATGTTTAAGATGATCTGCATTTAGAAGGATTTTTCTTTTTATTCTGGCAAGTTTCCATACCTAATTAAAACTCATTCCAACCATTTAGATCTTTCATTCTCCTGAGGAACATTTGACCCAAGCTTAGCATATAGGCACAAGGTTAATACAGAAATACTTTGAGCACGATATAGATCAACACCATGTACATGACTATAAAGTCATTTTCCAAAACATGACTATAAACCGTGAGAAACATACAGAATTAAATTTAATAAATTAAGAAACAAAAATGGTAATTTTACTTTTTGTGGATTAAAAAAAAATCAATAAAATTTATCAAAATAACATACTGCAATTTAAAAAACTGTAATAATTAAAAATTGCCTTGTATCAAGATCAATGGCACCAGCCCTGAATCTGTACAGGTTTTGGAGATGGCAGCTGTGAAGAAGCCCCCTCTCTTCTCACAGGTCATGAATTATCTCCTATACTAGGTACTCTAGAAAGCACAGAAGGGTTGCAGTCATTATGCTGGTTTGCTCTACCTTTCTTATGTCATCATAGACAGTATCTATTAGGCAAGGGGACAGAACATTATGGCTGCTCCTGGGCAGAATGGATTCACCACATTAGTCCATTGTGACATCCTAAAATCAGAAGCAAAGGAACCATCAAGAAGCTTCTCTAACTCTGGCAAAGGGCAGTTCATGGCATCATACCTTCACAATTTAAATGTAGATTTCAGTGAATTTAACAAAAGACATATATATATATATGTACAGAAAAATACATGTACACACTCACATATATAAACCTAGGGGTCAAATGTCAGGTCTCAGGTCTCTGTTGCTGAAAAAGCTGAGATAATTCATCCTAAAGAAAAGAAGGATCAAAATATGTCTGTTCTTGGCAGGATTACCTTGAAAGATTGGATTTTGAGCAGATGCTTTGCAGTGTTCTTAGCGAAAGTCATGACCTCCCTGTGGTATCCACTTCAAAAGACTCCTGAGCTCTGTTGCCAGCTCATGAGGCAGAGCCACAGTGCCCAATGTGCAGGTTTCAGCTCCTGCAGTGCCTCCTGAACTTCACTGAGCAGCGCTAGGAGAAAAGCAAGCCAAAATAGCTAAACATCTGTCATCCCAAGATACTGCTTTGCAATCACAGATGTAGGCAGCTTGGTCTGAATCCAAGCAACTTTTGTTGTCAAAATAACCTTGGAAATTCCTGACAGCAAGGAAATCTGATGGTGAGCAGAGATGAACTAGGCTCATCAGCCAGTCCCTTGTTGTGGTCTAGATATTTATTGAGTCTTTAACAGAGGTGACAATATCTTTTATCACCTTCTGCAAACTGCAGTACAAGGCTTAAAGAAATCACTGGGTTTGTGTACCAGACTTTGCTGGAAACTGTTGTCCCCTCAGTATTATCAGCATATTCCTGTTCTTCTCATGTGCTGAATTCACCTGGTACAGCAGTAACTGCTGTGCAGGAGAGTGTCTGGGAGGTTATAGAGGATCTTTGACACCAGTTGGAAACAAAAGTTTGTTCCAAAATTTCAGCCAGGTAGTCTCTACTGGTATGGAGCTTCGCATAAACAAAGAAGTGTTTTTTCAAAATGCACTATCTGGTGACTGGGGCTGGGAACTTGCTGCATATGAGGCCTTGTGTACCAGCAAAAGCCTGTGACTTTATGACTTGCTATCAATTCCCTGCTTTCTGAGGACTATCCTAAATCCTTTCATATCTGCAAAGAACTTGGTCTGAATTCCTGATTTATGTTGAAATAAGAGAAAGCAGAAATAAGAGAAACCCATCAAACTGTGGACCTGTGCAATTTTTAACCACTTTCCATTTTAGATTGCAGCAGACAGTACCATTTTATGAGTATTTTCCTTTTCCTTTTTCCCTTTTCCCCTCTTCTTTTTTTTTTTTTTTTTTTTTTTTGTTGGTGTGTATGTGTTTTGTTTTGTGTTGTGTTGGTTTGTTTTCCTTTTCTCTTTCCCTTTTTCCTTCTTTTCTCCATTAATGTCTTTAGGGTCCCACAAGTGAAATTCTTCATGATTTTTTTTTCCCTGTTGGGTCACTTTTTTCTGGAGCTTTCGTGTTTTTATTCAAGAATGTATTTACTTTTATCTTAACTGCCTGTGATATTTTTCCTCTTCCTACTATGCTTTGCTGTTGCCAGTTTCACTATGTGGCAGTGACGTATTGCCAGTGCCTTGGGTGTAGGTCTCATGGATTTGAGCCTGTAGCTCTAAAAATATAGGACTACACTGCTAAGTCTCATTGACTAAACATTTTTTTAACTACTCTGCATTGATAATTTGCTCTTGGTGTACTCCACTCAACACAGCCAGAACCACAAGGAGAAACCAAGGTGATGACAGTTCATAAAAGAGATTTCCTGCATTGGAAAAAGAGCTTGTCACTAAATACTTGATTGAAATTTGTTTCATGCCTTCTCATCCTACTCTTCATACGTCCAGCATGTAGAAGGCAGAAAAGACCTGAGCCTGGGTTATCAAAATGAAATAAGCTCCAGCATTCAAACTAAATGGAGGAGGGAAGACCCTCCACTAGTCAACAAAGACCGGATTAGGGATCAGTTACACAAACTGAATATTCACAAGTCCAGGGGCCTTGATGGGATGCACCCAAGAGTACTGAGAGAGCTGGCTGATGTTGTCGCTCTACCACTCTCCATCAGTTTTGCAAAGTCCTGGCAGACAGGAGAGGTGCCTGAGGACTGGAGGAAAGCCAGTGTCACTCCAGTATTCAAAAAGGGCAAGAAAGAGGTTCCAGGAAACTACAGACTAGTGAGCCTCACCTCCATCCCTGGAAAAATGATGGAGCGGCTCATTCTCAAGGTCATCTCTAGGCACATGGAAGAGAAGGTTATCAGGAGTAGCCAGCATGGATTTACCAATGGGAAATCAGACTTGACTAATTTGGCAGCCTTCTATGATGCCTTAACTGAATAGGTAGATGTAGGAGACCAGTGGTTGTAGTCTACCTTGACCTTAGCAAGGCATTTGACACTGCCTCCTGTAACATCCTTGTGAGTGAGCTCAGGAAGTGTGGGATGGAAGAACAGACAGTGAGATAGATTAGGAACTGGTTACACAATAGAGGGTAAAGAGGGGTGATCAATGGTGCCAAGTCCAGCTGGAGACCTGTGGCTAGTGGAGTCCTCCAGGGATCAGTGCTGGGTCCTGTCCTGTTCAACATCTTCATCATTAAAATTGATGAGGGGACAGAGTGTCTGCTCAGCAAGTTGGCTGATGATAACAAACTGAGAGGCTTGGCTGATACACCTAAAGACTGTGCAGCCATTCAGTGAGACCTGGACAGGTTGGAGAGCTGAGCAGAGAGGGACCTAGCGAGGTTCAGCAAGGATAAGTGCAGAGTCCTGCATCTGGGAAGAAATAGTAAACTGCACCAGTACAGGTTAGGAGGTGATCTGATAGCAGCTCTGTGGAGAAGGACCTGGCAGTCGTGATGGACAACAAGTTATCCATAGGAAAACAATGTGCCCTTGTGGCCAAGAAGGCCAATGGGATCCTGGGGTACATGAAGAGAAGTGTGTCCAGCAGATAGAGATTCTCTTCCCCTCATACTCTGCCCTAGTGAGGCCCCACCTAGAATAATGCATCCAGTTCTGGGCAACCGTGTTCAAGAGGGACAGGGATCTACTTGAGACAGTTCAACGGAGGGCTACAAGGATCATTAAGGGACTGGAGCATATAGCTTATGAGGAAGGGCTGAGAGCCCTGGGGCTTTTTAGTTTGGAGAGGAGAAGATTGAGAGGGGATCTAATAAATGTTTATAAATACCTGAGGGCTGGGTGTCAAGAAGGAAGGGACAACCTCTTCTCATATGTGCCCTGTGATAGGACAAGGGACAATGGATGTAAACTATAGCACAGGAGGTTCCACCTCAACACGAGGAAGAACTCCTTTACTGTAAGGGTCACAGTGCACTGGACAGGCTCCCCAGAGAGGTTGTGTAGTCTCCTTCTCTGGAGGCTTTCAAGACCCATCTGGATGTGTTCCTATATGACCTGCGCTAGATTCTATGGTGCTGCTCTGTCAGGGGGTTTGGACTCGAAGATCTCCATAGGTCCCTCCCAACCCCTAACATTCTGTGATCCCGTAAACGGGTAACATGGAGAAGAACATGAATTCCTTCTTATATCAGGGCTATGCTGATCAGTTTGGGGTTTGTACCACATATTTTAGGTTTACAAACTAGTTGGTTAAAAAACAGCACTATTTAATTTTGAATGGCAAATTATTTTGGTTTGGGGTCTGGGTTTTATGTTGGGGGGGGGCGTTTATTACTTTCTAAACTACTAAAGTAGATTTGAAGGGAAAAGGCAAAATAAAAAACGGGTGTCATTCATTTAAAATGGTAAAGTAAAATCTCACTTTTTAAAAGGTATTCATCAAGTCTACTTTTCGATCCAAATATTCAAAAATCTTTCATGACCTTAGAAGTAATTTCACCAAACCATTGTCTGATTTCCGTGAAATAAAATCGCAGCTAAGCATAACTCAGGTTAAGGAAATTTCTGACCTAATTTCTGACATCCTCCAGCTGTAGGTAAAAGTCTCAATAAATTCATAGATGTGAATTCTGGGAAACCAAGGACTGTTACAATAAAGTGTAAAAGTGAATTACCTCCTTAAATAGTCTTTGAGAATAGAACCTTTATTCTTGTTCTGACAAAACTAGCAGAATGTTGTATTTTTTGCTATTGCATTACAAAAACGTGACCTTTTTGCCTTCTGGTTCATTGCAGCATCTTGTTTGCTGTATGTCTTCGAGATTTAAATTTCTCAGTATTAAATCAGATGCATTATTACTGCACAGTGAGATGTGTCAGTAGATATTTAGGCTCAAATTTGCCTGCTCTGACATCTGTTTTCCTGGGTGCTTTCTAAATGCTTGAGTAACGTGGTACCCAGAACATAACACAACTGGAGGTTTGCCGACCCCTTTATCCCTAAGTGGAACACTGCTCTGTCAGGTGCATTGGAACAAAACATTTTAATCTGTGTGCTTACAACATTTGTGTTTCAAAGCAGAATTTTTCAAGCATTATGGTTTTCTTACTTCAAGCATATCTGTACCTGATGGCATCATCTTCAGAAATCACTTCTGGCAGATAAGCTCCTTTAAAATACTACACCTGTTTCGTTTGCTGTAGGTATGTAAATAATTCCACCATCTAGCAAAGACATCCCTTTATATTTGAATATCTGTTGTTTAAATATTTTGAGCAAAGGAGACATAAATATGTGCAAGTTATATACAATACCCTGGCTTTTACCTCCCTTTTAAATACAGGGCTTTTTATGACTGTAGGAAAGTTATTCATGTGTTTTTCCGTGTAAAAAAAAAAATCTTTTGAGAAATTGAGAAGATGCTTCTTTGCCAGGCACTGTATTATCCCCTGAAGAGAGAACAGATTGAAAATTTAAATAAATAGATGGCAGTTATAGTAGAATGAAATAACTAGGGATGCATCTTGTGCAAGATTCAGGTAACATCAAGCCTGACAATCTCAACTCTTGCACGTTGTTTGAAATATAAACAACATTTAATTGCTTGGTAAATAGGGTATTTCACTGAGAAGAAAACCACATTGCTTGTGTTATCACTCCACGCTTGAAAGCCAGACTTGTGGAGCACTGCAGAAACGGAGCAGTTATCCAGAGAGGCAAGTCTCATGCAGAAAGGATCAAATTCAGTGGAGAGCTACGTCAGTCGGAGAGGCAAAGATGAGATTCTCTGAACTAATCCAATGAATGCCAGGTTTAATTGCTGCTGAAATACTCCAGACCTTTTTTAGCATGATCTTTTTTTATTAGTAGTATATCAGGACAGAGCCCTACAACAGACACATTTCAACGCTTTAGCATCAAATGTGTTCACTCATCCTTCCCATTTTTAGATCATCATTTTCTCCTTCCTTCTTCCATATGCTGCTGACATCTGCTGCGACACAATACATCTGGCTCCGAGAGCCTAGCACAGGGGCTGTAAGCAGACACGATGCAAGGGCACTTTTGTGTGCTGGCAGAAAAGCGTAAGGTAGGTTCAGCTATTGGCAGCCTGGTAACCTAATTCCCTGGGCACCTCCCTCCAACAGCTTGCAAGAAGTACATTTGCTGTTAAGTGTAGTATTAAATGTGTCCTCCGTCATCTAATCTGTATGGTATCAATGCAAATCTTAAGGTAGTAATATAAAAGCCATTTGATTATATGTACTGCACTGAAAAATTGTTCAAGTTCATTACTATGAACTTGGAAATTGCAGTTCAGTGATCTGAGAGTTTGTGGTGTGGTTTTGAGAAATAGGGAGGAAATTCAATGCCCTCACAATTACTTTTTATTTGAAATAATGACATCAGCAGGATAATATAATGGATTTCTGTGTCTCACATTAGACACCCACCTCTGGAAGAATCTTGTGTGATTTAATTTGGAAGAAAGAGTTTGACAATACTGGGTGGGGAAAGAGTATGTTTAAAGATACCTTATAATAAACATATATGCATATTTTTATCAAATCTAGTTTCTTCTAGTCATTTATTACATAACTGGGAAAGTTTCTTGGTGATAGCATACAGTTAAGGCTATTTAAGAAATAGTTAAGATATTAATCACTCTTTGAAAGAACCCTTTGGCAGTAAGAATTTGTATTCCTTGATTCTCACTTATTATGCAGTGCCATTGGGTTAAAAATGTTATTAATCCCCAAAGTACCTGACTGATGTGTGTTTTTCATGGCACAATTATATAAGGTATTTGAGCAGGGAAAAAAGAAGGTGAGGGTAGTAGACAGAAGAGTTGTGTTTCTAGGTCAGTGGCAGACAGTCTGTGCAGAAGAATCTCTTAAGCCAAGAGAAAAATAGGTTGTCATCGTGGCACCAAAACTGTTGAGTGCAAATTGTTCCTGCTGCACAGGGAAGTTAGGATGAACCTGCTGATGAGAGAGATCAGTAATCCTTTTCTCTCACCTGATTCACCTGCTGTGGTTTATTATTTTTCATATTCAATTCAGTCTTTGCAGTTAAGAAATACTATTTATAGTCTAATAAATTATTAAATCAGAAATCGGATTAACGGTAATCTTGGCCATACATCCTTCCTTGGCTGCAATTGTATGGAGTGAACTTTACATTCTAAACTAGCCTCTTCCACTTTCCTGTAATAACTGGGCTGGGTCCAGTCTGGCAAACTGGAACTAGGGTGTCATCAATTGAGCATCTCTAGGCAGATCTGAGGGCAGTGTAACCATGAGCAGAGTAGTACTGAGCAGGTGGGGATGAGGCAGGGAACACAACATCTTCCTATGGCACAGCTACAGACAACAGAGGACAGACTGTCAATCAGGCTTAAATAGATGGGACATATCTCACAATTCTTGTCTCCTCTTTACAAGCCTTGTAGCATGTCATTCCCAGTGCTCACAAAAATACCACCAGTATCTGTTGCCTAGATTTCTACTGGTCAGGGCAGAGCTTAGCATAAGTGCACCCCTGCCCTTTCCCATCTTTCAGAAGGGCCAGAGAAGAAATAGATCATTTGTGTAACCCAAAACATATGCAAGCAGCACAGGATCTTTCTAGGTTACTATGATTCTATGATTCTAGGTGTGGTGATAGTTCTATCTTGCCAGCATCCCCTTGCAAGCCTCAGAGAATTAGTGGAGCAAGCTTAGGAACAAGAGATAATATGTGCTGATTCTGGACAACACTGTGGCCCATAGGACAACATAAAAGGATTGCTGTGATTTAAACAGGCTCCAAGGGAGCTTTCCAAATGTTTGAGAAAGCCAAAAGTGAGGAGGACTCTAACAAGGCTAAAAGCAACTATAGCCCAGTATGGAATCTTGTCCTAGCTAGAAGCCCAGCATATAATATCACTCTTGAAATAAAAGAATCTAAAGTTAGCTGTATTTTGAAAACATCTGTAAATGTAAAAATCATAGTAATAAGAGTGTTTGATTGCCTGGCTTTAGATGGATTGATTATTCCATCTCCTTTCTAATCACTAAGGCCTTAGACACTGTCACCCAAGTTGCAAAAGCACCTTATAGAAATGCATAACATTGAGAGAGAAATAGTCACAACATTTCAGATTACTTTGAGCTAAATTCTGCCCTGTGTTACACCAGGTAAACTCTTTAATCTGGAAATAAATCTCTGTTTCAAACACTTTTTCCCAGTATACCATTTTGTAGCAGTTCTTGTCACAGCTTTTTCTATTAAAAAGTTTATTCCAGCTGGGATTGCTTAGAGGTAGTCAAATCACAAGCAGAAAAATACAAAATATTTGTCAATAATTCGTCCTCTATTTTTTTTCCCAGCCAGCTCTAGGGATGCATTTTCTTCTCTTTATATTTCATTTCATCTAAGTTGTGAGCTAGGATTTAAGTGCCAAATATCTTCTGTTGATATAAGAGGAATTTGAAATATCTTATCTCTAGAGGCCTGTGATTGAATCTAGCAGCACCTGGAAATCTCTAGCAACAAACACCCAGTAAGCAATCCTCAACAGATGGGTAATATTAAAATGACATAGTGTGCATCAAACCTTGTGGTATAACTGAAAACCCAACATGGGTACACTAATAATGGTTCTGTAACTGGTGTACTTACCTAATAGTTGGGGTTACTCTGACCAAATGTAGATGTTCATTGTAGAGATATCTGTATACCAGCAGGCCACCTTAGGCTCCCTTTAGAGGAGGCACTTCTGGGGCACAGTGCACCTCATCCTGAAGTAGACAGCTAAAACAGGACAGACAAAGCCTGACTTAAGTGTCCATCTCTTTCTATTGAGCATATCAGGACCCTGGAGTTATTAAATCAGTTGTTGACATAAAGGATGAATTCCACCTCGTTTGCTTAAAACATGTAATATGGAGGGGAAAAAAAAAAGCTTTAAGTGTGAGAAATAATTTGCCATATGCTCATTTTAAAAGAACAATTACATATGGAGTGTGTCTTATACAAAGAAATTTGGTTTAAGAATATGTTTTTAAACAGTGTATATTTACATGCATCCTACCTCAAGGGAATAATTTTGAAGTTTTGTTTTATTTTTTTAAATGAATGGCTGCAATCATAAGGCACCTCATGCTCTGCTTAAATTAGTTTCCATTGCTGTGTTTCTTCTAATGTTTATCTACTAAATAAAAAAAAAAATGAACAATCTGGTATAAAAATCTAAGTGAACCTCTGATTGCTTAGAAAGAGCATGGTGAGTTACCTTATGCCAGTCACCGAGCAGCCAAGAATATAAAAATTAGAAATGAAGGTGAAATAGGGAAATCTGAAAAGTGTAGAGAAAAGATTTTATTATCTAATGTGTTCCTGTTGTGCATATATTACCCTTCAGCTTTTTAAAATATGTCTCCTAATTATGTAATCAGTGAAGATGCTGGTGTTAACCAATGAAAAGATTTTTTTCCTGCTAGTACAGAGCCATGAATTAACTATGAGAGCCCACAGACCTCTGCAGCTCATTCAAGTATAGTATGTTGTAAACAGGTTTTCAGCATGCCCTGTTAAGTGAGTGAATGTATGTGGCAGAGGGATGGCATGTTTATGAACATCCCTTACAGACACCCACTGTGCCAAATTAAAGCAAAACAAGGGGAGGGATGTTTTAAGTTCTTATACACTCTATATCAAAACAATACATGGACCTGTACTGGGAAGAGATTGAAGCAATAAAAAGGGAGAATATTTCTGTGTAACTGTTTTTCTTCATGTATCTCTATGAAACATTTTTGCTCAGTCCTGCACACCATTTCTTCACAGCTCAAATGTACCTATGGGGAGGTGCTTCTGTGTATCATTTCTCCCAACTTTCCTGTTCATATTTTGATCTAGATTGAGTTGAATAATTTACCCTAGACTGTACTTCAGTACTGGATGATAAATTAAGTGTGATGATATAGGTAATGATGTCCACAAAGGAAAAAAGAGGGACACTCAGCTGTAGTTACTCTCTGCTCAAAATCAACTGCATCCTTGGTGTTAACAGGCTGGTGCCATCCACAGGGTGACCTGACTGTACAGACCGTTGGAAATTGCATGCTAACTTCATCAGCAGCCACTACAAGTTATCCTTACTGACTGCTGGAATTATAAGAAATATTATATTCCAGGGATGAGTTTTTGGCTGTATTGGATTCGTGACATCCAGCTCCCATGCATTTCAGGAGGCTGAGGAGTTCGACCAAGCATTTTGGAGTGCCCTATCCTATTTTCTTGAAATGACGAGTATTTGCATGAGCCTTATTTACCTGTGGTGTTTTTGAGACCCGTATTCATCCAACCTCACTCATCAGAGCTGCTTAATACATACCTGCCAAATAAATATCCAGCAAGTCTCAAGACTGGAGTCTAATCCAAGGGGACAGTATGGAAAGGAAAGATTGCCGTCTCACTCTTCTTCCCCAGAGACAATTACCTAATGAATGATGATGAATCGCATGCTGATGTCAAGTCACAACAGACACATCGTGGTTCAAAGGGAGGATGTTACAATGCTCTTATTTTGCAAATCTTTTTCAGGCATCCTGGGTAAACATGCCTATCCAGCTGTGGAGAGCAAATCCTATTGCTGTAGCTAAAAGCACGATTCGGTTAATAAGAGGCAATGTAAAAATCTATTCTTTACGGGTTGTGGGCACAAAGCATGTCACGAGTCCTCTCTGCACTTTTGACTCCTTGCCTTTTAAGGGAAATGATTTCTGATTCAGAATAAAACCCAAAATTGTCACTTAATAATAAGTCTTTATTATTCTTTGTACATGGAAAGCAGAGTCTTACAAACTATGTTCCACATTTCTGTATCTGGTAACACAGTCGGATTTAATATTTTCTGATTTTAAGTGTCTTTTGGGTGTAGCTATACTACTCTTTCCCTACCATAACTGTATACCCTCTCCTGTACAAAGGTCTACCTACCTTCTGAAATATATACAAAGAAATCTAACCAACAAGGCTAGATGAGATCTTTAAAATGGTTTGTAGGGAAGCAGAAAGTTGGTATGATAAAATCCTGGGGGGAAAATTAGATCAAATTGCACAAAAATAGTTTCACAGGAAGACACTCCATTGTAATAACATTATCTTGCAGTTCAGCCTAAATGTGACTTGTAAGAAAAGTGTCCTCTTAATCCTGATGAAGGCAGAAGTGTAAGGAATGCTGCACTAAGGGTCTTCTGAAGCTGTAGGCACTGTTGGAGGAATTAAGATTACGTGGGGAATGAGTGCACAGAATCTAGCCACCAGTTTTGGTGGTCTTTCTGGTGGTCTTTCTGCAGAGAAATAAAACTTTAGTTATCTGCATGATAAACATAAAACTGTAATGTGGGTGTTAGTCTGGATTTGCCTGGAATGCTTAAAAAAAAAAAAAAGGAGAACAAAACACAGACAAATAATACAAAACAAATGCAGACACGTCATCTGTTCAAAACATTTCCTTGTAATTAATCAGTGCTTTGAGGAGGAATTGTTCAGCCTCATCATTGTTCATTAATTAAGAATGTGATGTTAGTGAAATTTGTTGACGAAAGTATGGCTAAACCCAAGCTCCAAGGCTGAGTTTTCAACCAAGCAGATTAATGCAGATGCATTTAATTTCCTCGGTCAGTTCAGTGACACAAAGGTCTCCTCACTCCTGCTCTAAGGTCATTCCATATCACTAAACAGCTTAAGGGAGATGTTGTGAAAACAAGGAGTTGGGCTACAGGGAAGTCGGGGAGAGATGTTTTTTTGTTTTGTGAAAGCTATTAAAATAAGCAGAAGACAAGTCTTGAAGGAGGATTTATGTAGCTTCACATGGCAGCATTGGCTTCCTGCATTTGACAGAACAAAGGACCCAAAGGTTGCCCAAAATGATATATTGCAAGGAGGATTTATGGTGATTTTAATGCAACGTGGAGCAGAAAATGTGTTCTCGGCAGGATATTTATGCCTGCAGTTTAAAACCTGTGCTTTGATTGTTCTAGATGATAGCAAGTTTTCAGAGGCCATCACAGTGCTGCTTACCTGGATCGAGCGAGGTGAGGTGAATCGGCGCTCTGCAAACCAGTTTTATTCAATGGTGCAGTCGGCCAACAGCCACGTCCGCCGCCTGATGAATGAAAAGGCTGCTCATGAGCAAGAAATGGAGCAAGCCAAGGAGAGTTTCAAAAATGCCTTAACAGGGATCCTCACGCAATGTAAGTAACTCCTTTTTGTCCGGTATTGCTGTCGTGATGGTGGTGGTGGTGGTAGTGGTTTTTTTAATCGGTTGGTTTGTTTGTTTGTTTTGGGGGTAAGTAGTTGCAATGCAGTCACATTTTACTTCGTATCCTATTCCATACTCTATGGCAATATGGAGGAACAAGGACCATTCCTAAGAGCTTATTTCTCAAGGTGAGCAAAGTTTTAGTAGTTTTTTTATTAACGGCAGATGTGCTCTATGCATAATATCTACTCCTGCATAGACATAACACTTCAGGAACGGAGCAGACAGAAGCCTTCCTGCTCTGAGGAAAGATCATGCCTTTGTGGAGAGAAGTGATATATGTAGCCTATGTGTTGCAACTAGTTAACTAGGTCAATCACAAAACAGAGGACAATTAGATTTTATTTTTAGCATGGGTTTAGGTAGAAGGAGGTAGAGTTCAACAACTTTTAGAGATATAGTCACCGTGTACAGGACACCCCCACAGTAGAAGAACATACTGTACTATCACTGGCATAGTGACTGGTTGGCTGATACAATGCCAACATTAATTTGGCAGATAATCTGCCTTAAATATTTAGTCCTGGCAGCTATTTTCTTAGTACAGAAATACAATCAATGAAGTTACCTTAATGAGGTTCTCTCATAGAACAGTAATTGGGATACTTGCCTAGGAGCGTTCTTCAAAGGGATGGGAGAAGAGGAGAGGAGAGGAAAGGAGAGGAGAGGAGAGGAGAGGAGAGGAGAGGAGAGGAGAGGAGAGGAGAGGAGAGGAGAGGAGAGGAGAGGAGAGGAGAGGAGAGGAGAGGAGAGGAGAGGAGAGGAGAGGAGAGGAGAGGAGAGGAGAGGAGAGGAGAGGAGAGGAGAGGAGAGAGAAGAGAAGAGAAGAGAAGAGAAGAGAAAGAGAAGAGAGAAGAGAAGAGAAGAGAAGAGAAGAGAAGAGAAGAGAAGAGAAGAGAAGAGAAGAGAAGAGAAGAGAAGAGAAGAGAAGAGAAAAAAACAAGAAAATAGAGAAAGAAAGCTAATTTAATTGTTGCTGATTTTTAACATGCTTACTCATAGATGCTCAAACAAGAGGTTTATGATATGCAAAAAGGTGGAAGCTGAAGCCCGCTCTCATATGGAAGTTAAAAACAAAATCCAAGACAATTTACCATATAGAGGACAATGCAGTTGTTAACACTTTCTTTTTCTGTATCACACACATACACAGACACATTAGGGGAAAAAAAAAAAAGCCCTGTAGGCTTTTCTCAGTGTTCATCCTTCAGAAGTTATGGCTGAAGGCAGGAGCTTGGGTGGACTTGTCTGAGTTAGGAGAGAAGCCCCTGGATCTCTCATGTATTTTGATGGAGAGCTCAGCATCTCAAAAGACCAGTTCACCACAGGGCACATAACCTTCTAATGGCAGAGCTCAGATGCCTGAACTTAAAAAGAAAGATTCTGGTGCAAGGACACTTGGATTTTGAGGACATATGTTCAGTAAGTAAATTTTAAAGACCAGATGATTCCCTTGATAATTTAGTAGGCAATGTTGTCTTCCATCTCTGCCTCTAAAAGGCAGCGTGAGGAGCAGAGACAGAGGCACCACATGTGGCTCTGCTGTTCAGTTCACACCAGGGCCCCAGTAGTTTTGTGTGCAACAGCCAGCCCTAGCATTCAGAAATGCCTTCTTCAGCTGCATTTAAAATAATCCCCCATTGTCAGCAGGCTGAACTTTAGTTAAATCAGTTTAAATTAGCCCGTTTGTCACCAACTGTTGTACAACATCTGTCACTTGGAAATAGAGATCCCTGTACTTTCAGGTGGAAACTTGCAGTTTTGGCTATTGGGTTTGTTCTTTTAATGTACTGAATGCTGAACTTACAAAACCAGAAATAGATCTGGTTTCAAAACATGTTTCAGGGTACCACAGTCACAGCAATGTCTGGAAGAGGGAAGATTCTGACAAATCAGGCATAAGAGGACAAGGTCAGCAAAAAACAGGCTCAAGGAAAGGTGGATTTTATAAGAACAGATTTTATGAGCTTTCCAGATGCTCCACATTGGTTATTTTATAAACATCATAAACATTGGCCATTATTAGCATTAATGTGTCTTATTAATATTCTCTGCAAACTTGCCACGAACAGATGGATGATGTTTTTGCTTTACACGTCTATATGCCTAAGATTGCTAAACATGGAGACTATGAAATGATCTTCCCTTTTTCAAGAATTTTCCTGTATTTGAAATGCTCTGAGAAATGTTTTCCATGCATCTTTTTACACTGTTTACCCGTAGCCCCATAGAATTGGTTACAGTATGTAATTTGCTTTATGGAGGAAGAATTTGAAAATACTAGATGTCCAGAATAGGTGTGTGTGGTCTATTAAATTCTGCAGTGGCAAAAAAACTCTTCTGCAGAAAGGATCCAGAAGTCTAGTGTAATGCTGCAGCTGTGTGGCCACTTGACATAAATAATACAGTATTTTTAAAATGTCGTGTGGCATTCTTCTGTCATGAACTAGGTCAAATGTCCAACTCTTAGCTGACCGTTCTGGGCTTTCTTTGCAGTCAGCAGAGAAAAATAAACATCTCCAGGGAATGAGTCATCAGATCGACCTCATGGTGCTCTCCCAGTGAGATGAATCATCCCTTTTTTCTCTGCTGCCCATAGAAGATTCACAGGGGGCCTAGCTCAGAACCAGATGTCCAAATATTTATGTCTTGTTCAGAGCAGATTAATCCCACTTACTGTGTGTAGTCTTGATACAGAGAGATGAAGCATGAGCGAAGAACTTGGAATTAGATAAAAAAGCAAGCGATGAAGCAGTGAATATTATGGGAAGTAAAGAAGAAATACGTTGAGAAAATGGGCTTCAAGTGCACTCACCTGGAACACACACACACACTGTCTATGTGGGTCTCAGTATAAAATGGTTTTTTATTAATGAGGATTAGTGTGGCCAGAACATTTCAGCTTATGGCCCAACTACTAAAGAAGTACAGGTATTGAAATCCCTGCTACAAATTTCTGCCTGGAGGTATTTAGAAGATTACCAAGCGGATTACCCTTAAAAATTTGGGTCAAGTGTTCAACATGTGAATTAATTACCTGACCAAGATACTTGTGCCAGGATAATCTGTGAAATAAAGTGTATTACTGCTGTCACACCACCAGTTTACAGCACCTGATTTAAGTTCTACAGGGAGTCTTAGCTTTGTTATGGTGCTTCTTTAGTTGTTTAAGGGATAAAGTGGGAAAACTGTCCACTTCCTTCATTTTTATTAAACTACTTAGTTTTTTCTAGACTTGAATCTGTGTTTAGAATATGAATTGTTTCCCAGGATTTTGGATAGTTGTGTCTTTGGGGTTTGGTTTCTAAACTCTGCCACTTTGCTTCCACATCACGGTTACATGCTTCCTGAATTTCCATGCCTCTCTGTTTCATTTCCTCCCAAACCACCATTTCAGCCTAAGGCTTATGGATGTTAATCCTCATGTCTAAGAAAAATGGAAGCCCTAGAGACGTCTGTCTTGGGCTGGTTTTCAGACTAAAGCTGCAATTCTGTCCTCTGACTTTCCTCTCCATGCACTGTAAACTTCATCTACCTCGTATTAAGGTTTCAGACTATTTAGTGCACTCTGTCTTGACAACGTTTTCAAAAAATAGCTATGGATGAGGAAAAATCCGAAGTACCATTTTCAAAAATTAATGCAATATCTCAAGAGTCAGACACACAAGGGAGTGGATGTGTCCCAGTAAGCAAGTAGATAATAAACAGAAGTGTTCCTTAGCTGGGTACTGAGCCACCTCTGACACTCACTCGTTTGGTCATGTTTTTCAGTGTTATCAATGGATGACTGCCTCTTCAGGGGACTTAGGCAACAGGCCCCCATGAATCAGGCTCTTGTGTGCCAGTGAGGGAACACCAGGAGGGTGGTTTTTATCATGGAGCCCTCTGGTCAGATTACATCCTGGTCATATGGAGGCTTTAACTTTCACTCACTCCTTGACCTGAAAGGAATTTCAGTGTCTGGTGACCAGGAAAATCTTTTAGAAGGATATGTTTAAATGCCCTGAACGCCAGGGAAGGAATTGAACTTCCTTCCAAGAGCACTCTAAATGGTGGTGAAAGGTGATAATGACCTTCCTTAGGATGTTTGAGAGATGGATTTTAAGCACCTGATCCAGAAGGATGCAGCCAACATTTTATGGAAACTCTGCCTGCCATTGCCTGCTTTTACTTTTTGAAAATGATCTCAAGATCTGGACTGCATAGTTGAGTTCTGGGATATTCTTCCCATTTTACTATCCTGAGACATTAAGTCTTACTCCATAGCTCAGCGTACAGAGTGCATTTCTTTCTGCTTTCAGTAAGCTTGCCTGTGCTCTTGCACGACATGTAAAGGTGCACGTGAAAGCAAAAACTAAGAGATAAAAGAAACCTGGAATTAGGAGATTATGTTTACTTACTTAGCTTGTTGCTAAGCATCCTTAGCCCTTTCATTTGTGACACAGGATGAGACTACACATAGCTTTGAGCTAATTCTGTAGAGCTGTTCAGTAAAAAGAACCAAAAGTTTGAGAAGAAGACTCTCATGTCCCACACCTTGGGAAGGTCAGCTCTTTTTTCTCTTCTTGCTGAAGGACTACAGTGGTGTATTAGAGTCCTATGACTTTTTTTTCAAATAGCTGGTAGGTATTTGATATAAATTTCCCTCCTTCCATACCTCCCCAAAATAAATTGAAGTTAAATAATTCTGAAGGGAAATGGATTCTCAACACACTGAATCAAATTCTCCCCTCTTTGGGTTTGTTCATTTTCAGTCTCTGATCTTTCTGAATATGGTTTAATCTGTTTTAACATTATCTGTGCCTTCACAGATAAAATCTAAATTTTTAATACATAAAAAGAAGGGGAAAAATCTTTTTTTGAGCATTCTTCAAAAAAAAGGATTGGGTTCAGTTTTGGTTTTCTCACTACAGATTCACTTCAAAAATTACTCTCTTAATTTAGAAAAGGTACTTAGAATTTGCATTGATAGGGTATTTAGAATTTGTGTTAATATGAAGGTGAGTATTAAAATCACCATGTTATCTGATTCCATACCACAGTTCTTTTTTCCCAAAATTCCTTCCACCTTTTACTATATTCTCTTAATACTAGAAATGAAGCCAGTTTCATTACAGATACTGAAAGCATGCTAGTTAAAATTCCTTTTGCAGGCAGACTCTTTATATACTTTCATGCTTTCTCAGTATTCTTTCAATCACTCTGCATTAATAACAACTTCTAAAAGGATTTTCCTGCTCTTTAATTGCCTGGTCTTACAGTCTTTCTTTCGTTTGCCAGTGACTAATTCAAAAATATGAGCTTACTTTATGTGCAATTTTTAGGTCATCATTAAGCTCTTTGTGAAAGAGATTGAGTCATATAATGTGTTTTTACAGTGCGGCCCAGATCTCAGTTGGTGTCATAGAATGCCACTATAATACAAATAAAAACATTAATCATTCATGTCATTAGTTGCCACTATTGCTTTCTACCTTGATGCATTTCTAAAAAAAAAAAAAAAAAAAATTAATCAAATCCAAAATGACCTCCACAATCCGTCCTTTCCCTTTTGATTAGTTCATTTACTTGGTGTGCTCTTTGCTTGCTTCTGTACTGTTAATTTGTCCAATAAAGCTCAGCTGGGTATCTCAGTTCTTTTTTTACTTGTCCTCTCTTTCTCCATTTCATGTACACATGTTCTCAAAGGCATCTCTATCCAGGATGCTGTGGCAGTGGCAGAGAACAGAGATGAAAGACCATTTCTGGTTCACCTTGCATTCTTATAATTCCTCCCCACTTTCTGGCAGTATAACCCTTTATGGTTGCAGTCTGTAGTGTTTCAGATAGCTTACTCCTTTGTGTTTCCTTTTCTTTGAATTCCTTTGTTGCTTCCATTGTCTGTAGCCTTCACTCCACCTCAAGTCAATAGGAATCTTGGTATTGACTTAAACGTGGCCAGAATTTTAACAGAAGCTCTTCTCCTAATATTTTTAAGACTTTTTTCCCCTTTTTTTTAATGGAAGCTATTAAATATGCATGGCTTTGTATAGCAAAACAAAAGCACTGCCTCCCAAGAGATTTCAATGTTAACACCTCATTTTGACAACTCAAGCCACTTGCCCCGATCCTGCAGGATTTCTTAGATAATGAAGCAAGGTTCAAGGCAAAGCATGTACTTGAATTACATGGAGATCTGTGCTTGGTTTTGAGCTGCCTTGCTGAGTAGCGAATGAGGTAAGGGCCTGATGCTTCACAGAACTGACCTGTAAATGTTATGTTGAAGGGAACAATAAGAGAAGGGAGTAAAACATTGGAGCAAGGGAAGAAAGAAAAAGATTTCACCCAAAAGAGTTGTCTGTGCACACATATCATGTGACTTGCACATCTAAACTGTGCAGACTGCTAACAAATAAATTAATAAGCCATATACATATGAATATGAATAATCCTATGCAACTATGACTGTTTGAAATAGTTACTCCCTATAGTAGGCACTAGTCTTGCTTTCTGTCAAGTCACTGGATTTGTCCCAAATGGCATAGCTTGTGATGATGACAGGAAAAGAGTTTTGGAAACTCTTTTCTAGACTATGTAGGAGGAAAAGGTGGACACACAGAATCAGGGAACAAAAATACAGATGATGAGACTTCATGCAGTAAACAAAAATAGAAGGGGACAAGTCATGGCAAGCAGAGGACATAAGGTATTGCAACCAATGGAGAAGTAAATGTTCCCACACAAGACGTGCGAGATGATTTTTTTATTGTTTGCCAGAAGAGGCTGTGCCTGTTGAAGTCTCCTCATTCACCTCCATTATTAGTCTTCATAGAAAGAAACCATATTATGCCCAAAAGAAGTATAATTCTCTTGATGTCCCAGGAAAGTTCGAATCTGCAAGATGCCTGGACAATTATTACTTAGGAAGAATCTCTTCACTTAATGGAACCTGAACCAATGTTGAGTCACATTTATCATGTTCCTTTATCTCAGAGTTCCCTTGGGGTTCTTTTTTTGGACAGGCTTATAAAAATAGTTGTTCCTACTTTTGCTATTTTTAAATCTGAGAACTGAAAGAAAAAAACACATCTAGCCATAAACAGCAATGAGAACAGCTAATTAAGTGCAGTGCATTGGGGATGCCTTATAATCTTGTCAAGCTGATGAAGACAGTAGCATTCACTTAATCTTTCTTTGAGTTAGCAAGGTGAAGAAGTTGCGTAGGGTGTTCTTTTAGGTTTATTTCTGGATGTCAAGACAAGGTCCATAGAGTCTGTTTTGTAATATAAGATCGTGGCATTAAAAGAGCAGGTACTGTATGTTTGTACCTGCCCTACTCTGTTGTGCTGGCCTGATGTCAGGTTCCTGTTTGCTGAGAAATGACATGGAGGTGAAGTGGTCTTGTTGAGTCCAAGTGATTTATCACATGGCACAGCGCCAGCACTTGCTGTTACACTGAGCTGTCAGTTTCTTTGTTGTAAATTAAACCACATTTCACAACCTCAGAGATTTTCAAAGCTTATTTTGTAGACAGATTTTCTAGCAATACCTTGCAGGGCAAACTGAACTCTCTTTATTCAGAGTGTTTGTTTTTTTCTTTTTTTCTAATTCCAAAGTTTAACAAGGAATGTTCTTCCACTTCTGTAAATATAAATTGTTGCTATACATACCTCAAGCAAGTTACTCTGCAAGTTTCTGTATAAATTATGAAAATGGGGCTTTTTCAGTATCCCCATAATGCTCCTTTTTTCACTCTTCCTCACAGAATGTCTTAGCTGAAAGAAGAAGAAAGGAAAACAACAGCTGCTTACACTGAGGTTTGATGTTTTTACAAGCCCAGGGATAATAACTTGTGCCATGGTATAAGGATTTTTTATTTTTTCCTTCATCTGTGTGGAAGAATTTGCTGACTCTATTATGAAAAAATATTTCTTCATGCATCACTCTGGTGTAGACCACTAACATTCATTTATCCTCTTAATAACCCACACAAGCACATTGACTAGGACCAGTTTGAGTGAGACAGAGGAGGAGGTGGGGATCAGCAATCAACCCTGGCACACGCTCCTGGTCTGTAACACTGTGGGCCAAATCGGAAGGAAATGTAGAAACAAAATAATATAATTTAGAGAGAGGACACTTATACTGCTTTCTCATTCTTTTTAGTGTTCAGGTAGATGAGACAGGGTAGACAGAAGAGGAGAACATCTTTCTTCCTCTGGTAAGCTTTGTAATGGTTCTCTATGGAGATTCTCTATGGAGAGAATGGATCTCTCAACTAGATCCCTGAAGGATGAGACCAGAAGAGGCAAGGCTTCTAGGAAAAGGCAGCTTCACCAACTCTGTCTATAGAAGTAAATTAAGCTGAGCTAGGGCAGGCTTGTCCATACCATGGAACTGTAAGAAAGTTGTTTCTCTGGACCAGGCCAGCTAGCATTTTTCCACATGATATGGGTACAGTTGAGGATTTGGTGCAGGGCAAGTAGTTTCTCCAAAAGGGGAGAGAGAAGGGTTGCTTTTGCTGGGACACTCACTTCTTGTGGCAGGTGATTTCAGAGAGTGAGAATGGTCCCTGGCTGGTTTTGTTCACTAGTACAAATGTAGTTGTTGGCAGTAGGGAAATTGAGGAACAGCCACCTTGTAAGCTGACTTGCTGCACGGCAAAACAATTTTGGGAGATAAATCACTGGAGGCACTGTTCTCTTGGTCTGTCCAAAAAGGTGGAATTTGGGGATATAACAGAGGAATCCTGTACTTCTGTCCTTTATCATGCCACGCCTTAAGACTATCTCTTAAGTTACAGGCACTCAGACAACAAGCAGACAAAACAGTAGCCTTCTTTCATGAAGCTGAAGCTATGATTCACCTTCTTTTTTGATACCCATGGATTTTTGTTGTTGTTGTTTTGATTTCCAAAGCAACAACAACAAAAACAAAACCCCAACAAAAAAAACCCAAACAAAACCCACAAACCCATAAACAAACAAACAAAAACCACCCAACAACAAAAAACCACAAAACAAACACAAAACCAAAACAAGGATGCCCTTTATTTGTGACAGGTGAGTCGTTCTGCAAAGCTGTCAAAATCTGCATCTTCGTTATAAATCTATAATGACATTTGCTTTTGTGTCCATACGATGACCAGTGGTATGCTTTACATTATGACTTGTCCCTTGCATTATCTGCAGTCTTTTCCAAGGTGATACTTGCAACTCTTATGTTTTCCTCTCTGCCACTCAATGACAATCGCATCTGTTTCTCCCTCTGTGGCATGTGAATTGGGTTACAGGGAGGGGCTGCAGGTTTTCAGTTGTAAATGTGTGAAAGGCAAATTATTTCCTGAAGGCGAAGAGTTTCATAACCAAAAGATTGAGGACTTGGCCCAGATTAATTTTATATATTTTATATATATAAAAATATACGTTTATATATACGTATATATATATATATATACGTATATATAAATGTGTGTTTCTTTTGTTACTCTGCAATCTTTCTACTATTTCTCTTATTGATGTCACTTGTCATTTGCCTACGTGCAGTTTTAGCCTTGGACTTAATGCTGAGTTCTGTTCAGTATGATACCAAATGCTTTTCAGGACTGTTGCCAAAAATATTCTCTTTCCTATCCAAAACTGACCTGTAGACTGTAATTCATTCACTTGCAGCACCCAGCCTTGACTACCGTAATTCCTTGGTTTGCTGGGCTTCGAGCCAAATCGATTGGCAGACTCCAGCTTAGTCAGAATTCAGCAACAAGGTTTCTGACCCACACCACGCTGACTCCATATCCTCCCTGTGCTGTGAATCTATATTTGAAAAGCATGTTATACATTTACTGTAACAGTTTCCTTTACACTGTAATTTTATGGGTGGAATTTTTCTTTTACCCTGCATGACAACTGTCGCACCCTTACAGAATTTTTCTCAGCTAAATTGCCATATATTCTACTCTTGCACTTACAGTTATTTAGTGCGAAGCCCTTTTCATCCTGTATTCCTAATTGGTGGAATTTGGAGTGAAAGTCTACATGAAATCTGATTATTTTATCTGCCAGCCTTCGAAGACTTTTGATTTTGTTTTAGCATATTATGTTTCAGTTTCTATTTTGTTTCTTTTTTTTTATTGTAAGGTATTATAAAACATTTGTTTGCTGCTATTTTTATTATTACATATAAGAAATTAAAAATAATCATGTATGTGTGGCTGCTGCTAATGTAATAAGCTAAGGGAAAATTGAGTACTTCTTGTCTCCCGAACCCAAGGAAAAATTTCAGCCTTTGCTCAATCATGTATTTAAAATAGCCTGCTTGACAATTGTAATGGAGGGTAAAAGTGTTCTTTCCACCTCTTAATCTACAGATGAGGCTATACTTTCATTCTCATTTACTTCTGCTCTTCTCTGGTAGTACCTTTTTCAAATACCCTGTATCAAATACTTTCTTGCCCTGGAGGCATTCTAGTTTTTCTCTTTAATCCAGCTTTGTATGCAACTTCTGCAGGCATCGTTTAAGGGATTTATGTTGCTGTTGTTCCTGGGGTTTTTTTCTGGGTTATTTACATTTATACTTGATAACAACACCCTATTCCGATGGTGTGTTTTATGGCAGCAGAAAGTGAGGTTTAAACTTTTAATATGCTTACAATGAGCTGGCACCTCTAATAAAGTGTGTTGTAGCTGCAGTGCATTTGTTAAATGTTGACACTTGCATATCACTCTAGGCTCCATTGTTTGGGTCTTTTTAGCTATTAATAACTCAGCAGAAAAACAGTTATATGATAGTCTTTTGCCTGAAACATGCCACACAGAATTTCCAGACGCAGAATAAGTCATTAGGAAAGATGCAGTTATTTACATCCCTTAAATTGTATTGATAGGAAAAGCAATGATGTGGTGTGGACTCTTCCAGAGCAATGTAGTGTTTTCAACCCTAATTTAGTAAGGAAACAGCTTTGCATATGGTCAATGAAAATTTGATATAGCATAGAACTTAACAACAGATGTTTGACAATTAATATTTCATGTTACTTAATAATTCTACTTACTAGTCACAGTTGATGGTACAGTTCATCCTGGAGTTCAAGGTGCCTTAGAGAGACAGATATGATTTTAGAAATTTCTTTCTGGAGGTGAGAAAATACTTTGAAGACTGGGTTAGCAGCAAGACTGGGAACAACTGCTTCTCTCAGATTCTGCCTATATCTGGGGCCTCTCTTTAGCTAAATGGTACTTGGGAAAGAAAAAATCAGTGAAATGGAAAATTTCTCAGTTAATATAGAATCTCCCGAATTCCCCTTCGGGACGAATCTGCCATCCTTAGGGGCTGTATGCTACTGGATGACCTCCCTATACAAATTTGATCCTGATCAGGGACAGGAATATTATGTCTTTCAGTTTATGCAGAGCACAGGAGTTACGCCATTGGTAGACTCCTGGGTATCTGAGGGAAAACAAGTGAATCAAAGCAACGTGAATTATGCTTCAAACAGATATGAATTAGCAGAACATGAATGCAGGATTTTGGTACAGTACAAGAGGTGTGACGTCACTTTGTTGTACTGCCAACCCATGGCCTTGGCTGCTCTTTAGCTTTAGTGTAATTCTTGGACATCTTTTATGTTGGGTATTACCTGGGGGTGTTTGCAGCACTTCATAGCCTACATTGCTGTACATACATTGACAATTTCTTTGAATAGAGTAGTGGGATGTTGGTCTTTGATATGTACTAACTAAATATTCTCATCTGCATTTCCTGGTTTACTTATGTCTTGCTTCCTTTTGCATAAAGTTTATTTAAATGTCTTGATTTTTAACACCTAGTACTCATAGTGCTCTATCTCCTTTAGTTTTTGATAGTCTCTTTTAGGTGGTGCCCAGTGATAGGACAAGGAATGAGCTAGAACACAGGAGGTTCCACCTCAGCAAAAGGAGACACTTCTTTATGGTGAGAGTGATGGAGCATTGGAACAGGCTGCCAGAGAGGTTGTGGATTTTCGATCTCTGGAGAATTTCAAAACCCACCTGGATGTATTCCTGTGAAGCCTGCCCTAGGTGATCCTGCTTTGGCAGGCGGGTTGGAATTGATGATCTCTAGAGGTCCCTTCCAACCTCTAACATTCTGTGAGTCTGTGAAGGAGTTCTTTTTTTCAGTTCACTCTACCTACTGCAGTTCGTCAGGAAAAACTGTTTGACATCTTCCTAGGTTGTGTTTCCATTGAGCAGAGTTCCTGAAATGATCAGATAATGACTTTTGATAAATCTTAGCACCTGTTCACAGAATGGAAATTAAACACTTTAAAGTTCAAATGTTTTTCAAAATTCAGATGATCTTATTAGTATCTATTAGTGGGAAATGGCAAACCATCTCTGCTTCATACCTTTGCAAGTCTTTTCTACTTGAATTTCCACTTGCAAACTAAAAACAGATTGTTAATTAAGCAAGATTTTCTGAGCACCTGGGTTATCAACACAACGATTGTAATTAAATTCTAGCCTCAGTTTCTATACACATAATAATAGAGTGATTTAGCATTTTCATTCTTTTCAAATTAATTGAATAAATACACACAGCATAACTTCCTCAACATATCCACCCTTCTTTCCAAGTTCTAATAGATTGAAATTATAAAAACCCGAATAGATCACAAATGCTTTGAATCATTCCAGTAGTTTTGAGACACCTTCTTTAGTATAGACTAAATATAAGTATTAATCTTTAAAAAACTGTATTTATTTTCTGTGGCTTTAGAATTTAATTAACCAGCCCTAATGACAGCAAAGAAAAACTTCTATATGTGATTCAAAGTGTTTTATTTGTCCTGTGGCCTGCAACAGTGGTAAAAAAAAGGAAACAAGAAATGTGCTCCTATTCAAGCGAAATGGGGTTCACTTTCAGATCTAGAGGTGAAAGATACATAACTGCCTTACTAGGTGAGCTCATTGTTTTAGGTGAAGGATAGATTAAGTATAATGTGATTCTCCACATCTGTTACTTGAGAGGAGAAGGAGAGCAGTCATCAATCAACTCAATGAGAGACCAAATCAAAAGGCATTATAGCGCTCCTGCCACCACTTCTCAACAAAAGAGACTGGAGTGAGGTACTGCAAGCTGCAGTTTTGCAGAACAGTGGACAACATTTCAACGCAGGAACCTAAAGAAATAAATATCCAGCCAAGAACCTCATCAAAAAGTTGAAGCATTTTTCAGATTGACTTCATAGGTCAGCATGGCTGCTCACTCAAAGAGCACAGACTACATAATTTGTACAAAACATGGATTTCTTGATGATCTTTCAGTAAATTGTGCTGGGATCAAAGGCAGCTTACATCTTGCCCAAATCATTTTTAGGCATGTCACTGTTGTAGAAGGACAATGTTGCTTGCAACTGATGCAAAGAGAAAGAAAAGGGTCATAAGAAAACATTCTGAATTAGGATGAACATCTAACCAAAAGCTTAAGGATCTTAGTTGTCCTAGGTAATTGGCCTAAGTATTGATATCTCGCTTTAGAACAAACTCATTATTGTTGAATGAGGGAAGTCCATTTCATATCTCTTCTTCATCTTTTGTGTACAAAAACATGACCGTTCATGTACATAAACAACATAGGTCAGGGACACAGGACAGAGAGTGATCTACCACAAGAGAGCCTGCTTATATTAAATGAAAGAGAAGCTGCAGCTATAGAATACAGCATTAACGTGTGGTTTAGTGCTTCCTGTCTGCTGACAAATTCCCACTATCAGATAGTTTCCCTTCAAAGCAGAGCCTGCTTGTCTTTCACGTTTTCATTTGTACATCCTGTTCATCTGTACGCAGCTGCCGCAGGGGAACATGTGTCAGGTTTATGCCTCGAGTGCTATTTCTGTAGTCACACACCTATGGCCACATAAGCAAAGGCACGTGGCTGCCCAGAGAGTTGTAGCAGACATCATGGGGAAGCAGCTGCATGCATGTTTTTTGGTACATAGTTGTAAGATGTATAGACTAAAAGTTATGGAGACAGTCTTGAAGGGAGACATCCCCAACATTGATAAAATGTAAGTACAAAAGACACATCATTGGATGGATATTGATGATGTTGTTTCAGTAATGACATCATCCATAGACTCCTAGTGTCTTTGCTTTGCTTCTCTATAGTGATCACAACATAAATTGCTTGTCTTGTTTGACTTCCTTGTTCACCAAAGTTGAGCAGATTGTCGCCGTTTTCAACGCTTCTACCAGACAAAAAGCTTGGGACCATTTCTCGAAAGCCCAGCGAAAGAACATAGACATATGGCGAAAGCATTCTGAGGTTGGTGATTTTATTATTACTTTCTATCCATCATCTCACAGCTGGATTGACACAGAACGAGTGTGATTGTAGCTGGACACAGTGTATTCAGCAATATTTACAGCTACCATTTTAGCTGTTAATCAACTGGCCATTATCCAGTACCATCTACAGTATGAATTGCTCCCATTGCTCTCATTATGATAACGATCATTAAATAACACTAAGGCAGAGAGCAATGTGGTTTTAGTTTTCATGCAAAATTTCGGAAATCATTGGAGGATTATGTTTACTAGCTAAAATAATGAACTGAAGTAGTGAAATTTGGAACAGTATTTTCAACTAAGCATAGAATTAAGAATTATTTCTGAAAAATATCTTTTTAGGAGTCATCGTGATCTGTTTCTAAAAGAAGTATTCTGCAGCACGGATTTTGTTTTGCTTATTGTGCCATCATATGGTCATTATATGATGACTGTGCCTGAAAATAAAATAATTTCTTTCTTAAGAAATTACTTAATCATATCAAGTCTAGAGTGGTGACATACTCCTTCCCATTTGTTTTATATTTATCTTTAAAAAAACCAAAAGTAGACACATCACTTGTATTGATCCTAAGTGTTATGCTTGCAAAGAAACCAGTATAAATGTAATCACACTAACACACAGTGTTAGCAGTGTGGGACCATGCATGTGTGACTGTCATAAGCATGAGTAGAGGGAATGAGATTCTAACTCTCCTTGCTGCAAATGGCAGCAAAGGAAGCACAAGACCTCATCCTGTGGTTATGGTCATCCAGCTTTCGTTTTTAATTCAGTATAAACGCTATGAGCCTGTATTTTAAAAAGTAAGTACCTCTGTCTTTGTTTTCTTTCTTTCTTCTCCCCTCCCCCCCCACCTTTTTTTTTTTAATTAATATGAGCAACTTACATACACTTGGTTTACCTTCATATAGTACAGTGTGTTGATTGTTACTGTCACAGTCCTCTAAATGATTTTTCTCTGTCTCAGAGTATAAACTTTAGAAGGTAAGGTGCGCTTACTTAATTATTTTGTAGTACACTTGTAAAATAAGTGTTGTACACTTAGTTTGAGAAACACTAAAATGCTGTGTTATAAATCATTTGGATAACATTTTAAGTGCCCATTAACTAATGCTAAATTACAGTTGAATACCAGTGGCACTAAATGTAACATCCACCTGAATACCAGCTGAATTCTTTATTATCAGTGCTATTATATGGTGAATACCAAATGACTCCACAATAATGGGACACTTAAAATAAAATGTTAGCATAATGTATAGGTACAAACTCTATTTTGTGTTTTGTTCACAAATATTTCTTGCAAGTAGTGGATAAAAGCCTTTGTTCAGTTGCAAGTTGGGAAACTGGGGTCTGATGTTTGTTTTATCTTTTAAATATGATCTGGTAGTAGATTATTTCAATTATATTAAGACCATCCCTTCTTAAGCTAACTTTGTGTAAAGGGATGTGGTGTGTCATTCATTTTCTTTAATCAGCTGAAATATGCAAGAATCAGACTTTTCAGAAATGTTAATTTGCTGCTCATTTTTTCATGTATTATTGTCTTTTGCTTTTCTAAGAAGACACCAAAAGCAATTCCAAAACCTGGGGGGGGGGGGGGGGGGGAGGGCGGGGGCTGTTACTTAAACCAACATATTTTAGAAATGCCTGGCTTTCAGATGTGAAATATGATGGAAATGTATCAAGTGGCATCTTTGCTTGAAATCATATTTTCTATTCATGATATTATCTGCTAATGTCTTTAATTACTTCATCACTTCCCCCTCTTTTTCTGAATTTGTAAAGCTTTGATAGAAACCCAAACCTAAAACAAATGCTCATACACATAGAGACATTCTCTGTGGAAGATTATTGGCTTTGCTGATAAAGTAGACATTGATGCATCAAGGACATTTATCCCCTAAAGAGGGAGTAAATGTAAGCCGATATCTGCTCATGTATGCAGTATAGCCCCTTGGGGAAAAAAAACGCAAGAATGCAGGCAGCCTTTCCCAATAAGGAATTCAATGGCTTGATAAATTCTTCCAGAGGTCCTTCTGATTGCATGAGATACTGGTTGACAACTTACTTTTTAATCACTTTTTCTACATTCGAAATTATTCCCATGTAAAACGCCCACTAATTAGCCTCTTTGCCTTTGCTGGAATTAATGGGCATGTATACATTTATCAGAATATTTGAGATCTGCTGATGAACCAAGGGTATAGCTCAGGGGAAACACCTTCCCTTTTTTCATACAATCCCTTTTTGACAGCTTATTGTTAATTGCATGGAGCACTGGTCGGACTCCTCAGTGGTGTCTCCTCCTTCCATGCAACTCTTCCTTGTTTCAAAGATTTTGAACCACCTCTTTGGGAATTAAGCTCTTTGTCTGCAGAAAAATTAGCTGTCTGTGGACTGAAAAGGCCTACACTAATCACGGTGCAACATCCCCGTGTTACACCTGACAGGATTATTAAGACAAAATAGAGTCCTCTCAATCTTCTCAGCGTTGCCATTAAATAGCCAGCCGCTATCCTCGCACCAGCTTTTCTACCCAGAACAAAGACCGTCTAGACTACCACAAAGCCACCGTGCCTGCTGATCATTTACCTAGTGACATGTGCAGGGGCATCCTGCCTGCGTGCCTGCCTGCCTGCCTGCCCGCCCTTGGGGTGGTCACCCAGAGACCAGATTTTCCGTGCTGGCACTCCTTTTGGATCAAGACGTGGACTTTTCAGAATCATAGAGTCATAGAATCAGTCAGGGTTGGAAGGGACCACAAGGATCATCTAGTTCCAACACCCCTGCCATGGGCAGGGACACCTCACACTACATCAAGCTGGCCAGAGCCTCATCCAGCCTGGCCTTAAACACCTCCAGGGATGGGGCCTCAACCACCTCCCTGGACAACCCATTCCAGGCTCTCACCACTCTCATGGGGAAGAACTTCTTCCTCACATTCAGCCTGAATCTCCCCAATTGCAGCTTTATTCCATTCCCCCTAGTCCTATCAGTACCTGATATCCTAAAAAGTCCCTTCCCAGCTTTCCTATAGGCCCCCTTCAGAACAGTGTTATGAGGCTGGGTCTTCTAAATTAGAGGAGATCTGGGCATAGGGACAGAGAGTGAGATTCCTTTACTCAGTGTTAGGCACTCATCTGCACTAGCTACTCTTGGTTACTTTTACCCTCAGCAGAGAACTAGGCACTTTTAGGGCATAGATAATATGGACACACCTGCACTTGGCAGTTTGAATCCTAACCCAAATGGCAGAGAGAAGCAAGAATTATCTATATCTTGAGCAGGCTGACAATCTCTTTATCAGTCTGTTTTATACAGAATTTAAAGTGTTATTCCTGCTGTTACAAGCATTCTCCTATGTTTAGCAGAACTAAAGATCACTCGATGTGGAGACTCACTTTGTCTCTTGTTTTTCCCTGTTACCTTTGATAAACTGTTCTTTCACGGGAAGAATTACCTGTGCCACTGGTGTTATAAATATTCATATACAAATAAATATGATTACAATGATAAATGATGTATAATTAAAATCAGAGCAGCATTTAAAGCAGATACTACATAATACCTAATGACTTTATGGAAGTTAATACTGACAAAAGGTCATTTTGGGTTTTAGGAGCTCCGAAATGCTCACAGTGAACAGCTCATGGGAATCCGCCGGGAAGAGGAGATGGAAATGTCTGATGATGACAGTGGTGACAATCCCAGTAAAAAGCTCAGAGTAGATGATTCAGGTAAAGCCAAATTCCTCTATAATGTCAAATACATGCTACTGTTGTTTTTTGGGGTTTTTTTTAAAGCAAAAAACAACTTACATATGAGAAGTGACATATTAACAGTTGATTTGATAAGACAGTATCTTATTTTAAACCCTCATAAATTAGTTACTTGAATGATGCAAGCTGTCTCTAGGAGCTGTCTATCACCTGCTATGATCTATAATGATGAAAATTCTCCAGTTCTGCCCTTGGCTGGAAGCATTATGTTTTTTAGTGTGCTCTCTGCAGTCTTGCATGACAGTATTACATTCCATGGTTGTAACAATGTCTTATTATGAGAGTCATTGAAATGATGTTTTGGTCAGTATTCTCTAAGCCTTACCTTTCTTTTCAACAAACACAAGATATATAAACTCTCTAACAAATATGCTATAGCATTTTAGCTGAGTTTTTTGTGGAATTAACTCTTAAGGGTACATATTTCACAATATGGTACTGCATGCAGCATTAACCTGACACTCATTAGATGGCTGTCACGAAAAACAGAACAAAGGTGCATGTAATATACTAAACAAAAGCAACCCTTTCAGCCTTCTACAAATAATCCACTGTCCAGGGTGAACACTGAAAGGTGGCTCAGAAGCTGCCTGCATTACTGACTTGTAACATGATCTAAAATGGGTGCTTCACTTGATTTCTTGACATTGGCAGGACTGGGAATTGCCAGCCAGCAGTGAGCTCCAAGAAAGGTAAAAGAGAGGGTATTATGGAAAGAAACTGAGAGTCTGATGATGAGGATAGTTTTGATCTAGTCCTTTGCATTCTAGTCCTTTGCATACAGGTACCATATTTAGAAAGGAAAGAATTCCATCCATTCAAATGGTTTCAAGCCCTTGTATGCCAGCACAAACATATGGATTCAAGCTTGTATAGAAAACAGCTCTTTGGTTCCTCCTGTGACAAGATGTTGTGTGTGATTGAGTGATTTTAGAAGTAAAGATCAAAGGAAGCAGTGTCATTCTAGCAAATAAATTTTTACTACAACATCTCTCTTGGGGGAGATTTAATTTTTTTCCTGAATGGAAAAAAAAAAGCAACAATAAAACCTGTAAAGGGCACCCTTAATTTTCACATGACTAATTGTGTGGAGTTGAATTTTCTAGCAGAATATTTGGAGCAAATGGATTCCTACAGACAAAGCACTTGAATCCCCTCAGTGATAATGGTAGCACACTTAGTACTGTGTTACATATTAAATCAAAATCTAGAAATACGAATCCACTTGAGTACTTGCCCTTCATTGTCCGTTGTACTGTCTTGGTGAAACTGATCCAGCCTGCTGCATATGTAGAGTCATCATTCAGTTCTATAATTAATTTTATAGCTTTCTTCTTCTGACAATGCACTCTCAGCTAAAGCAAGTGCATTTGATTCTTCTGTCATTGACAACACAGGGAACAAAACAAAAACAGTTATTGGCTATAAAACGTTGGTAAAAGAAAAGAGAGAAGGACTTTTTTTTCATTTTTCTGTACAGACAAGTGAGAAGTGATCCTATTTTTTTTAAATTATTCTTTGTGTTAGATGCCTTCTTTTCTTTCTTTCCCTTTCCTTTCTTTTTGCATGTGTGATTACAGAACCATCCCTTTATCTCACTGAAGTGGCTATTTGTATTCACAGTAGCTTCTGTTCTACAAAGAATGTCTTTTAAAGAGCCTTTTATCACAAAGAAATAATTCTGCACTGTAAGAAAACATTGTCACTTTCTCTTTTTTTAGCCCCTTTTCTTAAAATGTTTGTCTACATGCTTAACCATGGGAAGGGCAAGGCTTGAATAACACAAAGACATTGTACCTCTTCAATTCAAGGGCAGCAGGCACATAAAAACGCTTAAAAGTCTAAATACAAATGTGGCTGAAGCAATGAGACATGATGAACTGATTTGGATCGTTCCATAGTTCTGTACTGCCTCTCCTGCAATCCCAACAGTTTCCTTGAGGACATTGTTTGTCATTTGCCATACTTGACAGTGGGAACAAAACTTTTGTGACATTAGCATCCCCAAAGCGACAACAAGTTAGAGATTCCTCCAGGCTCCAACACCTATGTCAGGTCTTTTCTTGCTAATGCAGCTGGTTAAATCACTCCTAGTACAAGAAGGCTTAAATTATTCAGCAATTTAGAATGGTTCCTAAGACCTCATTCTGTCTTGGTAAAGCACAGTTTTAGGAGTTCCCTAGTGTAATTTATGCTAGTCAAACCTTTTTCATTCAGAAATAAGTCTATTTCTCTCAGCACCTAGATAGATGCTGGTTAGAATGAAAACTCTCCTCTAACATATCTGAAAAGAAACCTACACATCAATATAAAAAGGAGGGAAATTCCAGCCTCAGCATTTGAAAGCACAGTGCAACACGTTTAAGCCCTGAGGCTGTCAAAAAGACTTCAGTGCCTGAGTGCTTATCCAGAATCGTTGGACTTCATGTTTCTGAGGAACAGTACAGCACACTGAGGCTCTTGTACACAGTATGTTCTGGAGATTTGGGATGGATGATGAAAAAGCTGTTACAAAAAATGATTTGCCTTTTTCCTTCAAGTAACGCAAGATATTAAGTCATACAAGAGAGCAAGTCATGCAAGATACAAGTGATGGTGCGTATTAGAAATCTAGTAGTTGTTTGGGAAGATTTGGGCTTGCTGCTTGTGACAATGCAGAGCAGCTCCAGAGGGACTTGTTGCAAAGCATGTCACTCAAATGCTCTTCTTTCATACGCCAACTATGCTCCTCCTAGCTGTTTATGAACTTGATTACTGAAATCAGTGATTCAATGGCAGCCTTGCAATGAGAATCTTGAAATCACATTCAGGTTGGAAGAGACCCTCAGGATAAGCAAGTCCAACTGATAACCCTACTCTACAAGGGTCACCCCTAAACCATATCCGCAAGCTCCATATCCAAATGACCTTTAAACACATCCAGGGCTGGTGACTCAATCACCTCCCTGGGCAGCACATTCCAATGCCTGACCACTCTTGCTGTGAAAAAATTTTCCCTAATGTCCATTCTAAACCTACCCCAGTCACAGCTTGAGGCCATTCCCTCTTGTTCTATCACCAATTACCTGTGAGAAGAGACCAGCACCAGCCTCTCCACAACATCCTTTCAGGCAGTTGTAGAGAGCCATGAAGTCTCCCCTCAGCCTCCTCTTTTCCAAACTAAACAGCCCCAGCTCCTTCAGTCACTCTTCATAAGATTTATTCTCCAGGCCCTTCCCCAGGTTCATTGCCCTCCTCTGCACTCGCTCCAGCACCTCCACATCTCTCTTGTACTGAGGTGCCCAAAACTGAACACAATACTCAAGGTGTGGCCTCACCAGAGCTGAGTACAAGGTGACAATCTCTTCCCTACTCCTGCTGGACACAGCATTTCTAATACAAATTAGGAATTGAGTCCTCCAGTCTCTTCACCCTCTAGTCCCTGCTGCAGGGCTGGG
Organism: Indicator indicator; assembly: GCF_027791375.1. NCBI lineage: Eukaryota > Metazoa > Chordata > Aves > Piciformes > Indicatoridae > Indicator > Indicator indicator. The sequence goes on from NC_072010.1 coordinate 33,185,773, forward strand.
CACTGCCTCCTGGGCAAAGAACTTCTGCTCCTCTAAGTGTTTTATGGGTCGTTCTCCCCAGGTTTAGTTAGTACTCTACTGTGTGCATGCTGAGTCTCCAAGGAAAAGGCAGGTGTGACTACCTGCTGGTTCTGTTGGAGAGCATCTAAAACTGCTGCAAGGACCTCCCAAAGAGTCCCCCGTCTTCTTTCCCCCCCCCTCTCTGTATCTAGTAAGTTGACTGAACTATCATACATTCCTAGTTTATAGAAAATCCTCCTGGCTTTGCAGGCTAAAGGTCATTTGCACTATGGTAAAAGATGGCTAACATGAGAGTGAGTGAATCTCACCTGTGGGATCAGCTATTGCTTTAGGAAGATTTTTTATTTTTTATTATTTATTATTATTTTTTTAAAACTCAGACTTTAAATAGTGATTTTCCTGCAGTGTGGATTTTAGAGTTTGAAAGAGACAAGAGGATTGCTGAAGTAAAGCTGGGAGATTGCTAAGGAAAAAATAATAATGATGATTGGCAACACAGTTAATACATTTGAAAGTCAAGGTGCAGCTACTGAAGCATTAGCTCAAGGGGAGAAAAAGAGATTCAGTGCTGGAGTCTAGAGGATATACGAAAATCTTCAGAACAATCAGGATTTATGGATGCTTCATCTCCCACCTGCTGGCACTGGGACTAAGGATCCACACGTAAAAGCCTCCAAAGCAATTTTAAGAATTAGTGAAGTGAAGCTTCATGTTGTTGAAAAGAGCTGAAGTTTGGTTTATGCCTAGAAGGTACCTGTAATTTTACTTTAAGGGGTGGGTTAATCTCTTCCTTTTGCAGTTCACAGCATTATGCCATTAATTCTAACAACTCCAGCTTCAGCAGTAGACTGTGGCTGGTGCTGTGGAAAAGAAAGAAATGCACAGTGCTGCATGGGGACATGGAAGGGATGGTCACATGATTAAGGCTTTTGACTGGGATCCTAAAGATCTGGGACAAATCCTAGCTCTGCTACATGTACCCTGCCTGGACTAATCAATGGAGTTGTGTTATCCCAGTTCCCTAGAATCAAATGGAGGTAAGCAATACTTCAGCCACTGCCTGTCCATGTGAATGATAAGTGCTTTGGTGCAGGGCTCTTTCCAGCTCAACAGACTTGCAATAGCACAGTCATTGGGCATGTGGAGCTTTTCAACACCTTTGTATGATCTGTGATGAAGTAACTTAATAACATCTCACAGAATGCATGCAAATAACAAATTGCAAGTTATGTAGTGCAGGCCTAGTTTGAACACATAAATTGGCACTGCTTTCCAAGTTAGGAAAGACATTCTCTATGACAGGATTTTCAAACATACCTAAAGAAGGTGCCAAACTTAAACACTGACCTCTTTCTGTCTTGAGCAGTAGCCTTGGCCTTTAATGCTCTCCTGAACGGATCTGTCTCATTTGCAGCATCAGCTAAGTCACTCGCCGTAGGAGACAGGCTGAATAGTGGGCAGTCCATCTCACAGAAGAACATAAGTCCTTGTGAAAGTCAGTATTTGAAAATTGCACCCTGGTGAACACAGCATAAAACAGGCTTTGTGATATTGTTCATAAGTCTATCTTGAAAGTTGCAATCCTGGCAAGTCTTCAAGGAAAGCCTGAAACAACACCAAAGTGATCGGCATGATGCTTATTCATCTTTTCTCTGCAATTCAATCCTCTTTTTTTGCTTTCTCTAAGACTTCTGTGAGTGCAGAGATGCACACGTGGAACAGAAACTGTGTTTTTATAGCTGGATTAAACTGGTAGGAAAGCTTTATATAGCTTGTTTGAATAGACATAAAAACCATGAATAGAAATTTCTGAGCCCCAGCTATGTGGAGCTAAGCTTTGATCTTCATTTTCTGCCAAGTGGCCCAGTGTCCCAAAATATCTCATATCAGATCTTCTTCTTCCTCCTGATCCCAAAGATTTTCTCCCTTCCTTTCTTGTAAGTCTAACCTTCTGGGGTTTATGGGAGATTTTATTTTAAACAAAAGACTGATTTATTTTTCTGCCATTGCCTCTCCATCCCATAGTGTTTTGGCTTCAGATTTTGTGAAAGTGATACTGATATTTAACAAGTCCATAATTTGCCCATTTTCCTTTGAAATACCTGTTGATTTAAAATGAAAAATAACAAAATGTATTTACTTTAGAAATTAATGGGTTAGCATTGCTGTTTTTTTCCCCTCAAATAAATCAGCAGCTGGTGCCATAATCAGCCCTGTAGTAATAAACATATATGGGCACCTGAAGAGGAAAATCAACCCTATTAACAGAAGCTATTAACCAGATTTTATAAGCAACCTTGAAGAAAAGAATGCATTTAAAATCTGAAGCTCTGGATTGTCACTGTACTGAAATGGTCCCCTCTCTGGCCAGAGAAGACAGATGAACAACCTTTTTGAGCTCTGCAAGAAGAGTAACTTCCCTTTGAATGGAAATGCTCTGGACACAGCAATGAGCTTTGCTCCCTGGGACCATCACAGATGATCACTAGAAAGCAGCACAAGATGATTACTCTCTCTATGATGGGAAAAGTCTGCTCTAGTGTCTTTCACAGCATGCCAGTTCAGAGCTGTTATCATCAGGCAGACTCCAATTTTGTGCCTCAAAATGCATTCCATATTTCCCACAGCTTTTACAAAAATAGTTTGAAATTCAGGAACCGTGTAGGCAGGGGTCTAATTTTATGCCCCTGATTTTAAGTCCATTTGGCTCTAATAATGCTTCTTGTGCAGCTGAATTTAGCCTTGATGAATCAGGGATGAAGGTAGTTGCCAAGCTTATCTTCCCTGAGGAATAAAGCCAGCCTTGTGTCCTGTCCCAGGTACTGAGCCAGTTTCTCTGGGACACACACAACATGTTGGCTTTGGCCTGAAGGTATGTGCTGGTCCTGTGGACACAGCAATGAAGGGGTTAACCCAACTTTCAATTTTTGAAAGAAACAGACACTTCAAAGTAATTTTCCTAATATGGGTTTTAGGAGGATGTCCCCTTTACTACAAAACAAGTCTGCTGCGCTTTGATGCTTTTCAAATGCCAGAAATACTATTATCTAGATTACATTTTATCATGTTTTCTGGGTATTTCATACTGATAAGGTTTTATGCAGGATCATTACATATGAGAGTAGATTTAATCCTGTTTTTAGTAAGCTTTAAGGACACTGAGGGATTATTTATGTAATAAGATGCAAAGTTGCTATGGAAAATGCTATAGCAACCTAACATCTTCACAAAACCAAGCAGCCACTTGTGACAGCAATCTAAGTTTACATTTATTTTAGTGTCATTTTATTGACATTCTTAGTATCTCATTTTGGCAGCATGTTAAAATATGTTTTCAGTTCATGCTAGAACAAAATTAACAGCATGTTGTTGGAATTAAGATGATGCTTATAATTTTTAATGTAATTTTAGCATGTTTTATTTTGTGTAAATAGCATTAAAATATAGTAGTGAGAAGAAGTCTGGGGTATAGAGGTGTATCCCCTCTATCTGTAACATATTGAAAGTAATGTTTTACGAGTCAGAGAAAGCTGGATTGTTTTTATTTGCTTTATACCTGATTGAAAATGTTTTAAGAAAGAAATGATTTTGTTATTAGAATTTATTTAAAATCCTCTATCTTTTATTTTAGCTTTCCCAGTTGAGGATGCAGGCTATAATTTTTCATTAGGTATTGTAAAGCAGGGCATCATTTCTGAGCTTGTAGATTTGCAGTTTGGTAGGGAATTGCCCTTTTAAAATGGAACTTTTCTAAAACATGTAACAATACGCATTGCCCCTTAGGAGGTTAAATAAAAAGGGAAAGAACAAACAAACACATAATGACAAAACAGTCTGAACTCTGTCCTGTGCTCATTGCAGTTAATAATGAAACTCGCACTGGCTACAGTGGAAGCAGAAGCCAGCTCTGTATATTGATTTTCTCCATCCCCCTCCATTACGAATCCTGAAGTGCAGCTGTAACATTGTTGAAGTGGGATGTTGGCAGCAAAATCAATAAAAGACAATATTAGAACATATGCTGTTTTCAGGTTCCTCACAATCTGATATAGCTGGTATTAGCATTCGTCTCCAAATTACTCTTCATGCTTTCTACAAAGTGACTTTCTTTATAGTGCCCTCTCCAATATAAAGCTCTCAAGCTCTGACTCTCGTATTTATCCTTCAAGAGAACGAGTCCTATTTATAACAGTGAAGATGGTTGATTCTGAGCAAAGCATAAAGAACAGATTCCTTCAAGAGTGGCTTCAGCCTGTGCTTTATTTCTGGTCTCCAATGAAAGTTCATTTCCATTATTGTTCAAACTAAGATGGTGGTTTTAAGTTGTCTTATGTATGCTACCCTTTGTGCCCTGTTGCTAGAAACCTTTTTCACTCCAGCACATTAGAGAAGCTTGCAGATACTGCTGGAGGTGGAGGTGTAGGTAGCTTCATCTCCACTCTTAAATCCAAAAAGCATCAGCTATTGCTAAGGTTTCAGAGGAAATACTGATCAGAAAGCAGTGTCTTTTCCAATGTCAGTACAAAATTCTAAACTCACAATTGCAGGTTTGAGGCACATCCTTATATCATGAACTATGCAAGGCTGGCTGAATAGCCAGCTTCCATTTTAAAGGAAAAAACTTCATTTTCAAAGTGTGCAGCTTCTCATCCTTTGTGTGTCCAGCTGACTGGCAGTCTGTGATGTGATTGCATGCCAGGAGTTAGAAGACTAACCAGCAGAGCTCATACTTAAAGCTAGATGGGCACAGAAGCTCCCCAAACTATTACTTATTAGTGTTGCTGGTTTACTTTGGTGAATGAATCTTAGATTCAGAGGACTTTCAAGAAGTCCAGCTGTTTGGTTTTGGCTTAAAGACCATCTCAAGAAAATAAACCTCTTAGAAATGCATATATCCACAGCAGAGCGTTTTGATAACAAATATAGTGAAAGATTTGGCTCATAAAGTTGAAAGCCATGTAAATGCAAAGTTCCTTGGAGATGAATTATTTTCGTGTTCTTCAAGTTTATATTCATGGCAGAGAGAAAACAAAGTGTAGTCCTCTAGGATGTGAAATGACAAACTGAAGATCTAGATATCATATCAAAACCATACCATTTTATTCCACTTTTCTACTAACTCCAGCATATGACTTCTTGAACACCAGCACACAGAACTCTAAAGCAGGAAAATTTATTTCTTTTCAGCTTAAAGAAAGGTGTCTTGTTCTGTTGTTTGGTATGGGGTTTTGGTGTATTTTTTTGTTTTGTTTTTAATTAAGACTTCTAATCGGCCTTTTTTTTGTTTGCTTGTTTTTTTGAGGGTTTTTTTGCTTTTTAATGGGCAAAAGAATTTTCTCCTCTTCAGCCTTCCACATATTTGGTGTGTTGCAGATTTCATTAGGTGGAAGGACTGTGCCAGACGTGTCTTTACAACAATTGTATCCAGTGATTGCTAGGCTACTTCTACAACTGCCAAGGACCCACCTCATGTGTCAGCCAGGGATTTCTCTGAAGAGATCCCAATCTATATTTTGACCAGTGTATTTTAATATCCTCATCAATGACAGAAACAGCAGAATCAAGTCCACCCTCAGCAAGTTTGCAGATGACACCAAGCTGAGTGGTGCAATTGAAATGCCAGAGGGATAGGATGTCATGCAGAGGGACGTGGGCAAGCTGGAGAGGTGGGGACAGGTTCAACAAGACCCAGTGCAATGTCCTGCACCTGGGTCAGGACAATCCTCATTATCTGTACAGGCTGCGCGATGATGTGATAGAGAGAAGTTCTGCAGAAAGGACTTGGAGTGCTAGTGGACCAAAAGCTGGGTATGAGCCAATAATGCGTGCTTTCAGCCCAGAAGGCAGATTGCATCCCAGGATGCATCAAAAGAAGCATGGCCAGCAGACCAAGAGAGAGAACTCACCTGGAGTACTGTGTCTAGCTCTGGGGCTCTCAACACAACCTGATGGAGCAGGTCTAGAGGAAGGACACAAAAATGATCACCTCTTATGAAGACAAGCTGAGAGAGTTGGGATTGTTCAGTCTGGAGAAGAGAAGGCTCTGGGGAGACCCTACAGTGGCCTGTAGGAGGCCTACAAGAAGGCTGGGGAGGGACTGCATGTAGCAATAGGAAAAAGAGCAATGGTTTTAAACTAAAGAAAGGTAGATTTAGATTGGACATTAGGGAAAAATTTCTTACCAGGTGGTGGAACACTGAAACAGGTTGCGCAGGGAGGTGGTGGAGGCCCCATTTCTTCAGACATTCAAGGCCAGGTTTGATAGGGCTCTGAGCAACCTGATCTAGTTGGGGATGTCCTTGTTTACTGAAGGGGAAATGGACTAGATAACTTCTAGAGGTCCCTTCCAAACCAGTGTATTCTATAATTCTGTGGTTCTATGATTCTACTATTTGAGTGGTTGCTAGTCTACAGCACCATTTTCCTCATTGCTTCTTTGTCGTTTATCAGATATAGGCTGTCATCCCTCCTAAATTTGTCTGAGCTCTGAAAATAAGTGAGCACTTCTAACAGTCAAGGAAGAACATCATAAAAAGCAATAGCTCTCCCCATGTTCTATTATCAGATAGTCATCTGTCTCATCATGTTTTGTTGATCGATTTTGAGATGCCTGGACTGTTAGACCTTGATCCTACAAGCTACTGCCTGCTGATCAGAGTGTTTGTACTCACCTTCTGCTCCACCCCCACAGATACAAAGCCCTAAGCAGTGGCTTATCAAGAAATGCCTTGTCTGGTACAAGTATTTCACAGTTACCTCCTTAATGTTGCACACCGTGCAGATTTTAATAAATTGTCTGTTTCTGAAAGAACTAGAAGTAACACTAAGCTCTGTAGAACCCTGTCATCTGCAACTTTGAAAAGTATTTGATTTTTCTGTAGCTGAGAAAATACCTACTACTAAACATGTTAAATTGTGGAGAAGCACAGTGTTTTCTGTTTGCAGATACTGAGTATTCTGAAGGCATGATGGAAGTGGAAAAGGGAGTTTTTGGCTCTTCTGGTCACCCTTCAATTCACATGAGGGATAAATGGCTCAAGAAATTCTGTCTTTGAATGTGAGTCAAGGAATTACAAGCTTCATGTGATCAAGCTTATGCCTTCTAAAGCAGTAAAATTATACTCCCGTATTTAAGATCCATTTTTATCTAAGGACAAAGTAACTGAGCCAATATTTCAGTATTATGCACAATTTTAAAAGAAAAATTAGCTCAGCCCTCCAATCCGGGACAAGGTCAGAGAGACAGATGAATAACTGCTTTCCTGCAATTTAAGGGTACAATGGGATTTTGCATAAAGGTGGATTATCCTCACACTTGTGGAAGGCACTTTAGGAACAAAATTTTCCTAGTTTCAATCAGAACAATTCAAAACACCACAGTCACTTAAAACACTCAGCCTTTTCTTCCTTAATGGATGTGACAAATTGAAGGACTTACATGCACACTGTTAAGTTTGCTTCCAAGTATCAATGACAGTTTCTTCATAGTTATAAGTGCTACAGATTAATTTTCTTTAAGTTGTAAGAGCAGTGCAGGGCTCGAATGAAATTCCTAGTTTGAATGCCAATGGTAGCAATGCAGCCATGTGTCTTGTAAATGTTAGCGTTTGTTGTGTAAGTCTGAATAAAAACATAGCAATTACAGAACCACGGAATTATTGAGACTGGAAAAGACCTCTGAGATCATCATGTCCAGCCTATGACCTAACACCACGTCATCATATTCTCAGCACTGGTTAGGCTGCACCTCGAGTACTGTGTCCAGTTCTGGGTCCCTCAATTTAAGAAGGACACTGAGATACTTGAATGTGTCCAGAGAAGGGCAATGAGGCTGGGGAGAGGCCTCGAACACAAACCCTACAAGAAGAGGCTGAAGGAGCTGGGATTGTTTAGCCTGGAGAGGAGGAGGCTCAGGGGTGACCTCATTGCTGTCTACAACTACCTGAAGGGAGGCTGTAGCCAGGAGGGGGTTGGTCTCTTCTCCCAGGCAACCAGCACCAGAACAAGAGGACACAGTCTCAAGCTGCGCCAGGGGAGGCTTAGGCTGGAGGTGAGGAGAAAGTTCTTCACAGAGAGAATTGTTAGCCGTTGGAATGTGCTGCCCAGGGAGGTGGTAGAGTCACCATCCCTGGAGGTGTTCAAGCAGGGATTGGTGGCACTTGGTGCCATGGTTTAGTAGTCATGAGGTCTTGGGTGACAGGTTGGACTTTGATGATCCTTGAGGTCCTTTCCAACCTTATTGATTCTGTGATTCTGTGATCAGCTATGCCACCAAGTGACACACCCAATCTTAAAGACCTCCAGGGATGGTGATTCCACCACCTCCCTGGGGAGTCCATTCCAGTGCCTAATCACCCTTTCTGTGAGGAAGTGCTTCCTAATATCTAAAAACTTTGGCTCCTAAGAAGCAACCATGGCTAACCCAACCACACAAATATATTTGAATATCCTAAGTGATTTATGTATCACACGTGCGCACATACATGCAATCCATTTATGCACTATACATAAGATTAACATAAAATACATTAAAATACTGAGCATTCATCAGCATCTCTTGTGCTATTCAAATGTCTGTACTTTCAGTTGCAAAGCTTCATTAATACAAGCAGTGGGGTTTTTTTATTACTGATGTAGGAGAGGGTCTTTGATAACACTTGGCATCTCCCATGTAACCAAAGCTTTTCTTACTTGAGCATACTCCTTCCTCTTAGAGACTAAAATCTCCTGTGTTCAGTTTTAGTGTTACAGGAACACAGTCATTTTTTAATACCATCAATTAAAGGAAAAAGTCACTGTCAGGGAAATGCTAGAGAGAGTCCAATGAAAGGCTACAAAGATGATTAAGGGACTAGAACATGTGTTTTATGAGGAAAGGCTGAGAGACCTGAGGCTCTTTAACCTAGAGAAGACTGAAAGGTGATCTTACTGATGTCAGTAAATGTATGAAGAGACAAGAAGAAGGGGCCAGTCCCTTTTCAGTGGTGCCCTGGGATAGAATCAGGGACAACAGATACTAACTGGAATACAGGAAGTTCCACCTAAACAGAAAGAGGGACTTCTTTAAGGGTGACAGCGTGCTTAGAGAGGTTGTGAAGTCTCCTTCACTGGAGACTTTCAAAACCCACCTGAACTCATTCCTGTGTGGCCTGCATTAGGTGATCCTTCTTTGGCAAGACTAGGTGATCTCCAAAGGTCCCTTCCAATGCCTACCATTTGATTGTTTAAACCACAGGTTTTTAAAAGTGTTGCAACAGTTCTGTTTCTATGGGAAAAAAAAAAAAAAAAAGGCAGAGCCTCTGGAACAGTTTCAGTACTTGATTAATTATGTTTAAGGCAGCAGTTGTTAGAAAACATAACATATACATATCTGAAAAATGTATCCCCTCATAAAACAAATACTCTAATAAGCAATGAGGAGTGATTTTTACTGAATTTTGAAAACATCTGAGAACTGCTACTATTTATGATCAAAGCTATAACCTTACATTTTCTTATGATTTGCTTTCTGTGCCCCTAATATAACACGAGAACCAAGAAGGAAAAGCAGTGCAACAACCAACCCAAATAACAGCCCACCCATCTCAGTTATCTGTGCTCTCTGCCTTATCCTGTCTCCCCATATGCATACGAAAAGCTGTTTGGGTTTGGTACATATAATGGGTGGCAGTAGAAAAAATATAACCCAAAAGGAGAGGGGAAAAAGACCCTTTGCTTTAAAGAGGTGGCCTGGAGAAACTGGTCTCAATGGGGCAGATTAACTAGCAACTGTCAAAATATCATTTATGAGCTGTGCAGATTCCTGTTCTCCAAAGAGATGCTGTCAAGTGAAGTAGACCTAAAATGTGACAGGCTTTGATATTATTGTAACAAGGTGGTCTCTTCCAAATTCTAAATATGCATTTCAGTAATCTGATGTGACATCTTCATAGGAAAAGTCCAAAACACTTAATGCTGCAATTTACCTAGAACAGAGATGGGTGAAAGGGAACTGGAGAATGTACTGCAAAATGACTATGAGTGAGGGGAAAGAGAAACATCTGGAAATGGCAGGCAAGTGGGAATTACAAATGAACAAAGAGATAGCCTCATTCATTTGGAGTTGAAAGGGCAAGTGAACTGAAACAGTACTGAGGTAAAAAAAAAGAAAGGAACAAAGAGGCGAGTAGAAGGATTGACTTAAAGCAGGAGATTAGCTTTCTCTCTTCTGAGCCCTTTAGAGAAAGCTGGTTCACCGTTCAAGTGGGTTTTCTGCAGCTGTGAGTTCTGGATCAATGAGCCCAAACTGAGCTCCTAAACCAGTGATCACTTGGAAGACTGTAATAAGCAATCTGCATCTTTTTCCTAGGACTGTCTAAAACAGTGAGACTAAATTGCTTTGTTGGTGTTTTTAATTAAACGTCAGAGTTAGTGAGAACACGATGAAATACAGAGAGCCAGTACTCATCACGGTCTGGAAAGTTTGGAAGCCACTAATCCAGAAACTTGAAGTAGAGATTTTCAGTTAATGATCTCTCTAGGGCTTTAAGTAAAATGTCAGATATCATGAGACTCATCATAACACCACAGGAATTGGCAGCGCTGCACTCTGGGGCATTCTTAGTTCATTGTAGAGCCAGCATTTGTGTGACACTTTTTGTTATTAGGCCCAGTTGGGCTGTAATCTGCCCTTCCTTTCCCTACACCTTTGCTATTTGTAAAGAGATATCCTTCATTTCACAAGAAATAATAAGCCTTCATAAATTACTGGTGTAATTACATGTGTAGTAAACCTAGGATAAGAACAGTGCAAGTGCTAAAGTCTGCTAAGCAGGAAAAAGTTTTGATAACTGAGAAAATATCTCTTCAGAGTAATGCTTTGGTTTCTTAAGTGTTACATCCATCTGTACTGCATAGGAGGGATAAAATTGTAGTTAAATCATAGTACAACTTTTCTTTCTTCTCCTTTTTTTTTCCTTTTTTTTTTTTTTTGTTGGTTGGTTGGTTGGTTTTGGTTTTGTGGTTTTTTGGCAGCATCCTTCCATTTACTAGTTGTTCACCAGCAAGTTTTATGTGAATAGGAAGCCTGAAAATAATTCTCATGAGTGTTCAATTTGAACATCTGGTATCATCATGAATGTGACTGGTATAATGAGCTTCTCTGCACTGAACACAGGCTGCATGGTGAGGAAAAGGCTTTGAAGCAACTGCACCTGAATAAAGCAGGTTTTGTAAAAATAAAAATAAATCTCCGTCCCAGTGTGTGGGCCCTAACTCCCACTAACATTAATGACAATAACCTCTCCTCATATTGGATAATTAGTGCCCTTAGAGTTTAAATGTGCAGATACTGAATATTTAAATTAAATGTGCCCTACATTAGAAAAAAAATGTGGAAATTGTCTCATTGTTTGGTTACATTATGTCTGAAGGTGGAAAGAAAGAATTGTTCATGGCTTGGTTACCTTGTAATTGCCCCAAATTATTTATTTTTGCACCATTCAGATTCTGTTTTCAGAGTTTATCCAGGCTAGTTACCTAGCTGCTTTCAAGCTTTAAACAAGTGACATAGCCTATTTTTTGTGGAAACATGGGAGAACAATGGAGGAAGCATTTAATAAACAATGCAGTACAGAAATAATGTTGATTTTATCTGTTTATATCTGACATATTTCTGTGCACCTGTCATTGACATCTGAGCACTATGTTTGCTGGTGATAGGTATTTAGTAACTGTCCATAAAGGAAATTGTCTTCTAGGAACTCAAGGCAATGAATTAAAACTATTGTAGTTATTGGACAACTCAGGAGCTTCACACTGTAAAGTGGGCTAAGAAGATGCCTAAAGGTGACCAAGGCATAGCTTAGTCTTACCTTTCCAGAAAGCTTCCCGGAGATACCATTAAAGAGCTGCTTCCCCAAATACTTTTGAACTGCGTGTGACTAAAACTTGTTCCCAGAATTCAGGTTCTGTGATAGCATTTACAAAAATCAGGTGTGAGAAAAGTGATCTAGACCTGGGCAGTTATAGATAATAACAACGTAAACTCATTCTGCAAGGAACTGACAACTAATGGAAAATACAGAGAGAAGGTCAGCTGCGGCGGTTTGTGGTGGAGACATAGGTAAACACTTCTCTAGTTGCTCGTTGTGTGTCCCCACCTCAGAGACCATCCAGCTTTTTGTCTGCAATGAGGCCCATGCTTTCCTTCCCACTACCTCGCACATCTCCTGCAAATCCAACCTCCTTTCCCACCTCAAGGTGTGGGTCATTCATTAGCATCACCTTACGCATTCCCTGCCACTGAGTGATCACAATGGCAGCCTCAAACTGTAGCATAAAGTTTATTTACCTGAAGGCAGGAGCCAAGGGTTTCATCTGGTCTGTGAAACTGAGATGTTTTTCCTGCAAGGCAGCCCCAGCCTCAGCATCACTCTTTCCTGACATACGCCAGCATGATTACACCAGTGTATCCTCTTACAGCTTCACATTCAACGTGAAACTGAGCCCACTACTCACATTTGAACTCCTGCTTGCACTCAGTGGCTAAGAGCATTACTGCCTTGATTGTGCCACCACCAGGAGTCCTACCACACTTCTTTTTCTCTTCCTTCACCTATTGAACTTGGATCCAAAATTTTCTTAATTTTCCGCTTAGCTCTTCCTAGAATCTGGCCTCTGCCTTTAATCTGTCAAAATTCATACACAAACCTTGTAATCTCATATTTGGCTTCCAGGAGTTTTTGGAAGGAGTTCAATTGAGCCCTTTCTCAAGATAATACAAAGATAATACACCACATATCTCCTTAGACCATCCAGGCTATACTTTTGCTATGACTATCTGCCTTAAAAATGACAAACTCCCTTTGTTGTAAAACTTTACCCTGGTTTCTACAGCATGAAGATATATCCAGATCCTCCAGAAACATTTTTCCTTGTTGATTTTCCCCTGATTGTACTGCTTCACAGTTCAGCTATTTGAAAAACAAGCAAGCTAGCTGGAAGCCAGGGATAACTTTTATTGCTTCTATTTGTAGTTGTGGTCTTTGTGTCCTTATTTCTCTTCTCTCACATTTGTTCAGTCCCTCCAACCAAAAATCCTTTGAAGAAGTAGCTGTGTCCTGCAAGATGTTTTTTTTCTTTTTTTGTCATTGTAAATGCTCTGCAATGGGAATGATGCAAAAAATTACCATAGCAACTGTAATTTTGACAGGTTTGATGCTTTTCTTGTTGCTGCTATCAAAAGGAACAGTACTTCATTTAAAACCTTATTTTCAAGTCAGGAAATTAGGATAATGGCATTAGTGGAACTCAGAGGGCAGGAAGGTTTGATAATATGCTCTTCATCTGTTTTCATCCACGTCACTGTAATGATACATTGACTAAAGTTACAAAACCTTGAGAAATTCTGCTGAAGAGGCTAGACTGAAAGTCTGAAGATAGACAAATAAGCCCAAAAGTTTTCAGTTTTAGGATCTATTTCTGTAGAAGCATAGAAGAATCTCTAGAAAGAAAAAGTCCTGCTAGGAGGATATAATGCAAATCTGTGCTTCTGAATTCACAAGAGGGTTTTCTCTTCTTGTTATTGTTTACCATATGTTCTTCAGATATTACCTCTAGATTTCCTTACACTCTTGAGATAACCTACTGCCTATGCATTTCAATTCAGAGTGCCCACAGACTGCAAATCAGTAGTCTGACATTAATATTAATTGTAAAGTTATTAGGGTGTCATCTAATGAGAAATGCACATTGCAGGTGTGTATCATCTGAACGGGAAGAAAATTTTACATTCCCCTTTATTTTCTCAATAAACAGATACAGTCAAAAATGTGAGGTGTTTACCCTCCTTCCTGGCCACTATGACATGCTGTGAGTCATAAAATAGTAGAGTTACCCAGTGTCACCTGTGAAGACACTCTGTGTTGGCTCCAGTGGGCATTATTATGGGTTAGGCTCAACACACAGTCACAGAGTAACAGGTATAAGTAAAAGGTGTAGATTAGTAGTACCCATAAGAAAGCACACTCCTAACTATCCAAGAAAGATGCCCTAGAAAAATAAAGTTGTTTCTTTTGAGACATCAGTCAATGGCTGTGTCCTTAGACTTCAGTGAATTGCTGATCATCCAGTCACCTCTTGTTTTAGAAGGTGTCTTTTTGATATGCGTCGGACCGGGTCCGCTACATGGAGTCATCTTGCAATTGTGTTGCCAGATTGTGTACAGCACTTCTGCTTCAGCTCAAGGAAATCACACTAACCTCTGAGATGTCCTCAAAGTATCAATGTGAAGATTTCCCCCACTTACACATGTCTAGTCTTTCTCCAGCCGCTTCTCTGAGTCTGGCAGGTATCGTTTTGCATCCCCCCATGAAAACACTGTGAAGTGTGTATTGAACTGGTTTCCAGCTGTGTTTGTTTAGGTAGGAATATTTTCTTCTGCTTGCAGCTTGGGCAGCTATTTGAGATTCTTGTCAGAGTTTTCTTTTGATATAGCTTCCTTGTATATAGTCCTTCTGTAAGTGCTTTCAGCATTCATTGTGTTTTCAACCTAAGATTCTTTTTAGCATGTCTCATAGAGGGGTTTTGTAGATGAGCATCTGAACTACCAAACCTAGAATGGTTTGAGAAGTAGCATTGAGATGAGCTGAGTAAACCTTTTTCTTCCAATTAACTACATTCATCACCTTTCTCAATGAAGCCAAAGCCAAACTTTCTATTAAGGTTTGAAATATTTACTTTTTTAAATGAAAATTCCCTTTTCCCAAAAAAATTGTGCTTTAATTTTGACTTAGTACTCAATGAAGTGCCTTTATTTGTATATGTAATAAATTATAATATATAATAAATTACATATTATTATAGATAATTGTTATAAATGAAATAAAATTATATTATAAGGTTTTTTTTTTTTATTTAATAGATATTTTATTTGGAATCAAAAGAGACTTTGGTCTAATTACAGAATTATTTTAATTTTAGCACACTTAAATAGAAATATCTTAAAGTAATAGAATCATAGAATTGTCAGGATTGGAAGGGACCTCAAGGATCATCTAGTTCCAAACCCCTGCCATCTCACACTACATTAGGCTGGCCAGAGCCATATCCAGCCTGGCCTTAAACACCTCCAGGGATGGGACTTCTACCACCTCCCTGGGCAACCTGTTTCAGTGTCTCACCATCCTCATGGTGAAGAACTTCTTCCCAACATCCAATCTGAATCTACCCAGTCCTAGTTTTGCTTCATTCCCCCTAGTCCTATCATTACCTGACACCCTCAAAAGTTCCTCACCAACTTTCTTGTAGACCCCGTTAAGATACTGGAAGGCCACAAGAAGGTCTCCTCAGAGCCTTCTCTTCTCCAGACTGAACAGCCCCAACTCTCCCAGTCTGTCCTCATAGGAGAGGTGCTCCAGCCCTCTGATCATCCTCGTGGCCCTTCTCTGGACACCTTCCAGCATGTTCAGATCCTTCTTGTTAACAGGGGCTCCAGAACTGATTGCAGTACTCCAGGTGGGGTCTCACCAGAGTGGAGTAGAGGGGGAGAATCACCTACCTCGACCTGCTGGCTGTGCTTCTGATGCAGCCCAGGAGGTGATTTGCTTTCTGTGCTGCAAGTGCACACTGGTGGCTCATGTTGAGCTTCTCATCCACCAGCACCCCCAAGTCCTTTTCTTTAGGGCTGCTCTCAAGTCAGTCACTGCCCAGCCTAATAGTTATGTTAGGTCAACACAAAGAATGTTTCTGGTTTTGTTTAAAAGTTACCCCATGTTGAATGTGCTGGTTACTTGGGTCCACCAAATGCCTTTTTGGATTTATTCTCCTTCTCTACCAACCATTCTGTCTGCACATGTTAGAAACTGACAACTTGTAGCTTACAATTACATAGCGAAGGAACCACGTATATTTAATGTCATATTGTTTCACAGTATCAAGTATATCAGAGGTTGGAAGGGACCTCAAGGGATCATCAGGTCCAACCCCCCTGCCAAAGCAGGATCACTTAGGGTAGTCTGCACACGAATGCATCCAGGTGGGTTTGTAAAGTCTCCAGAGAAGGAGACTGCACAACCCCCTCTGTGGAGCCTGTTCCAGCTTTCCATCACCCTCACTGTAAAGTTTCTCCTCATGTTGAGGTGAAATTTTCTATGTTCCAGTTTGAACCCATTGTTCCTTGTCTTATCACTGTGAACCACCAAAAAGAGCCTGGCCCCCTCCACTTGACACCCACCCCTCAGATATTTATAGACATTGATCAGATCCCCTCTCAGTCTTCTCTTCTCCAGACTAAATAGCCCCAGGGCTCTCAGTCTCTCTTCATAAGGGAGATGCTCAAGTCCCCTAATCATCCTCATGGCTCTCTGTTGGATTCTCTCCAGCAGGTCTCTGTCTCTCTTGAACTGGGGAGCCCAAAACTGGACACAGTATTCCAGATGTTTGTGGACTCTTGTTTATAATTAATTAATTTAAAAGCTTGTGACAATGAAATATTTTTTTACAATATTGATATATGTCTCATCCTCCGTAATTAAGGACTTATTTCTACCTTCAACTCTCTTTAATTGCTTACTATGAATGGCTAGGAAGAATCACCAGAGTGTATAGTAATGTTGATAAGAAATTGCACACCTCTGGGAATCCTGCCTGCTATCACAAACTTATCTCTGCTCTATTCTTACTCTCTCACTTTATGTTGTTTGGGATATTTCCCTTAAATCTTAAAATAGATTATAGCCTTATCCAGCAGTCTTTGTCTTCTGGTGTCTGCAATCTAGAATAACAGGGCACCTGTCCTTGGATAGGACTTCTTGGTAGTCCTGCAGTGTAATTATTGTCAAATAGATTTCAATATGCTATACTAAATATAATTTTTAAATAATGAAATAAAATAATGGCATTTATAGGTGCAACATTTTTTAGCAGTAAAAAAATGTATTTCTATTCTACAGGTGAAATAGGCAGCTAGCTTCACTGTTCATTATACACTGTGACTTGTTCCATTTGGATGAGTTATTTTTGAAATCCTAATAGGTTCATCACCTACAGATTGCTTACTTTTGCAGCATGTCATAGCCCTTTCCATTTCCAATAATTTGCTAGCAGCCCATGTAGCAGATTTCTTTTGCTGTCCCTAGCCCCACTCAATAGCCTGAACGCATCTAGGGGAGAAAAAGAAGGAGTTCTCCAAGTGGGCTGTAATGTGACCCAGAAAATATACAACAGCAGACTTCCCAAGTAGGGCAGCCTCAGCCTCAGATGAATGTGGGTCCTAACCCACATTTGAGTGAGGACAGTGATTAACAGGTACATAGGCTTTACACCCCCCACTTATACAGCAGCTCTCAATAGTTTTTTGAGAGTTGGTTTAGGTGATGGACAGCAGGTGAATTACTGATCTAAAGCCACTGTAGAAACTTGAGTAGGACCTTAATGGTCTTCTTTCAAGCTTTCAAAGAGTAGAAGGGTAGGCAGTTTCTGCCTAGAATTGAGCACCACATTTTCATTCTTTTTTTTTTAATTTTATTTTAAATTGTGGAAGAGTCTAATTGGTAGGAATAATGACAGAGAGACTTTTAACTGAGGCCTTGGTAAGAGGACAAGGGGCAGTAGTTTTAAGCTGAAAAGTGGTAGATTTCAGTTAGACATAATGAAGACATTTTTTTACTATGAAGCTGATGAGACAGTGGAGCAGTTTGCCCAGAGAAGTCGTGCATGCCCCATTATGGGAAGTGTTCAAGGCCAGGTTGGATGGGGCTTTGAGCAACCTCATCTGGTGGAAGATGTCCCTTCCCATGGCAGGAGGATTGAACTTAATCTCTAGACATCCGTTCTAACCCAAACTATTTAATTTTAACTTAAGTTTTTGTTGGACTGTGTTTTTATTTGCTTGGGCTCTTGATTTAATTTTTGTTTTTTTCTTGTAGTATTGCTTGTTGACTTTTACCAAAAAAAAAAAAAAAAAAAAGGAGAAAAAAATTGTATTTCATCCTCTTATTTGCCCATTGGACTCATCACTGCAGTTTCTTGAGGGTAAATTTTGTCGTAGAATGGTGATTACATGCTTTTCAGAACAATTTAATTTGATGTAACAATACTGTAACTGCTGCTAAGTCTTCCAGAGAGATTCTGTAGAATATTGACATTAACAGCAATAACTAATCCATGTCTGTATTTGAATAGTAGCCAGCTATATTCTGGATAATGGGTTTATGCATTTGGATAATGCATTTACACTATTTCTAAATTAGTAAAAATGATCTGAGGAAAAGGTAGATTTGCCCTACCAAAGAGAAAACATTTTTATTGTGACATTCTATCTAAATGATGATGTGATTTCCCAAACATGTTGAATCACGTTGTGCTGGGGAACAGGGGACTCTCTATCTGTGGAAGGTCTAGTCAAGAGAGGCCTGACATTAAACTGAGTTAATATACAATTTCCCATAATTTGGAGTTGAACCATATTGTTATTGTAGGTGGGCAAGAAAGAATTCTGTGATACCAAGCCTGAAATCATTTAATCAGGAATGTAAATCAGTTATGTGCTTCAGTTACCAAATGTTGATAGAATTGGCTATGGTAGATTGTTGGTTTTTAATTACAGCTGCTCCGTAATGTTGTTGTGTTACCAGGTTCCAAGAAGGAAAATAGTATAGTATTGCAGTTTGCTGTGCCAAATGACCACTGCTACTGCCAAGTATCAATACTAGCAGGAGTGGCTTCTTCTATAGGGTGAGAACCACATCCCTAAAGTAATGAATGCCACACTCCCCTATATGTATTTATGTTTGGATAATTCATTCAAATAATGTTCCTAGTACATGCTTTATAGCCTTCTGCCTTTTGCTACACAAATTTTAGCTTATATTGCAGACTGTGCAAGTCATTTGGCAAATGTAATTTCCATCCCTGCATACTAATCGATTTCTTCACAAACACCTGCTATCAGTTATGATAATAAAAATGCCATTCTAAATTGAAAAGGGGCCAAATGGAGCTTCCTAAGGAAATGACTTAAGTGTCTTTCAATGCCTTTAATGTAGTAATGTTCTTGTAGTGCCAACACTTTCTTGAGCATTTGCATTTTATATAATTTCACTCTATTACATCATTTTTTTGTCTAAATTGTTCCTCATAACCATTTCTATGAAGAAGTTCATAGTGAGATTGGAGAGGAATTTCTGTGTTTCTTTGCTCGTGGGACTAAGTTTAGCAACTTTAGGTAGTACAGCTCTTTAGGTAGCTTCCTTAGCAGAGCTTGTGATTGGAACATCTGGCCACTAAGCTAGTATAAATACTAAATGGCTGTATCAGTTCCTGTAATATCACTGGGAAAATGTTGTAAAGTTGGTGGGTTCCTTGCCCTTGGACTGCATGCCAGTTTCTTCCTAAAATATAAGCTTAAATTTAGCAGCCAGATTGCAAGTAGCGTTCGAATTACCTAGGGTCGCTTTGTGGCTCCTTCCATCCCAGGAAATAACTTCCCAGCAATGGTCTTTGCCAGAACCTAATCATTTTCAGCTCTGCTGGGTCTTGTCTCAGCTCTGAAATGTCTCACTGGCTGTCAGCTGTATTGTCATCTCCCCTGCCAATGTCCTTTGCATTATTTGTGAGGAAACAATCCATTTTACTGATTGCTTCACTTTTTGATTTTCTCTTAGCTCTAGCCGCCCAAGCGTATGCACTAAAGGAAGAGAACGACAGTCTGCGATGGCAGCTGGATGCTTATAGGAATGAAGTGGAGCTCCTGAAACAGGAGAAAGGACAGCTCTTTCGAACAGAAGAAAGCCTTACAAAGGACCAGCAGCTGCAGTTCCTGCAGCAGACAATGCAAGGCATGCAGCAGGTATTGCTATGGAAGAAAAGCGTGGGTCTTTTTTGGTTTAGCAAAGTGGTACCATAATGCTGTGCTGTACTCAAGACTATTAGCCATGAATAGAATCATAGAATAGAATCAGAGAATCAGTCAGGGATGGAAGGTCCAGATTTCCTCACATTTCTTCACATCTGCAGATTTTAAATGGGGGAAAGAGGAAAGGGGAATTGAGGACATATTTATGGATAGCCATTTTAGGAATTCATAAACTGTAAACCCATCGATTACTCAAGGAAACTCCTTATGCAGGTTCTATTTAGGAGCCAGCCACTCAGGTACATCCCTTATTGCTCTCCTCACTTAATCCAGTTGGCCCTAAATCTGCACATAA
The DNA here is from genome assembly GCF_027791375.1 of Indicator indicator. Lineage (NCBI taxonomy): Eukaryota > Metazoa > Chordata > Aves > Piciformes > Indicatoridae > Indicator > Indicator indicator. The sequence goes on from NC_072010.1 coordinate 33,205,983, forward strand.
GTTCAAGAAAGTTTGTCCAGTGTAGCATATGCAGTGCTTTCATTTGTATTTGGATGCATCTCCACTTCTTGGCGTCGTTATTTTTCTTCTGACTCTTATTTAAGAATGACAGAGACGTGTACAGTTTTTCCAGATTACCCTCATGCTAACTTGCAAGTGGATAGAAACTTCAATGCTGTCTCCTAAGCTTTTGTCTTTTATGCTGACCCATGGATTCAACCTTTTCATTCAGGCAATTTTAAAGTGATTTAATGCAGCAACAAAGCTTTTTGTTTGACGTTACTCAGGCAGAAATTGCAGTGTGTCCCTGTAGGGAGGGTTCAGTTTAGCTTACCCATACTCCTTTATTTGTCAGTGCACTCCTGATCCTGTGTGGGGCAAGTCTTGTCAAGCACATCCAGACTGCTCCCATTGCTTCATCTGACACATTGGGTGACACATAAGCAGCTCTCATTTCACACACGTGTATAGTTTCATTTCTGAGCAGGCATATGCATTCAGATGCTACATAACAGAACACAAAGGCAGTGGCTCACCACCACACTGGACTGAGTTCCCATTTAGAAAGGAGATGTCAGCACAGAGGTTAATTTTGCCTCCCTCATCAGTATCCGGAAGGCACACATACTTTTCTCTATCACTTCTCTATCACTCACGATTATTAGATTCCAGGAGGGAACAGGGTGGACTTGCTTCCAGATTGTACTAAGCTGCTGCTTTTCTATGACAAAAACCAGGAGCTCCTGGTTGGATTAGGAACTTCATTGCTGTTACAATATTAATCATATCCAGCAAGTCTGCAAATCCCAGCTAACACCAAATAAAAAGACAAGCCTACACATGTGTTTTTACAAACACAAACCCCTCCAATACCTGCAGTTTTACCATATTATGATGATTTATGGTATAGTGGAGTAATTCAGAACAAAAAATTGAAAAAATAGAAAAGTCATTCACCATTCAAGAATAAAATCTTCCCTGAATTTGGGAATAAAGTCATTAATCAGAAATACCTGAGGTTTCAATGTACGTTAGATATGCTTGTGTCTATTCACAATCTTATCCTTAAATATATGGATACTTAATCACAGAATCAAAGAATCACAGAATCACAAAATGTTAAGGGTTGGAAGGGACCTTGAAAGATCATCTGGGCCAACCACCCTGCCAGAGCAGGATCACCTATACCAGATCCCACAGGAATGCATCCAGGTGGGTTTTGAATATCTCTAGGGAGGGAAACTCCACAGTCCACCTGGGCACCTGTTCCAGTATTCCATCACCCTCACAGTGAGAAAATTTTTCTTCATGTTCATATGGAACTTCCTGTGCCTCAACTTCTACCCATTGCCCCTTGTCCTGTCATTGGGAATCACTGAGAAGAGCCTGACTCCATCCTCTTGGTGCTTACCCTTTACATATTTATGTACATTAATGAAGTCACCCCTTAGTCTTCTCTTCTCCAAGCTGAAGAGCCCCAGCTCCCTCAGTCTCTCCTCATAAGGATGATATTCCAATCCTTTAATCATTTTTGTGGCTCTGTGCTGGACTCTTTCAAGCAGTTCCCTGAGGTGCTTCTTAAACTGAGGGGCCCTTTTCCCCTTCACTGCTCTCCATCAGGTCATTCCCCAAACTATATTGGTCCATGGGGTTGTTCTTTCCCAAATGTAAGACTCTACACTTGTCCTTGTTGAATTTCATTACATTTCTCCCTGCCCAGCTCTCCAGCCTGTCCAAGTCTAGCTGAATGGCAGCACAACCCTCTGGTGTGTCAGCCACTCCACCCAGCTTTGTGCCATCAGCAAGCTTGCTGACAGTGCACTCTGTGCCCTCATTCAGGTCACTGATGAATATATTGAATAGTACTGGCCCCAGTACTGACCCCTCAGAGACTCCACTAGACACAGGCCTCCAACTAGACTCTGTCCCATTGACCATAGCTCTCTGACTTCTCTTCAACCATTTCCCAATCCACCTCACTACCTGATCATCCAGACCACACTGCCTCAATTTAACTGCAAGGGTGCTGTGGGAGACAGTTTCAAATGCTTTACTGAAATTAAGATAAACCACATCCACTGCTCTACCATCATCTGTCTACCTGGTAATGTCCTTATAAAAGGCTATCAGGCTGGTCAGACGTGACATCCCCTTGGTAAAACTATGTTGACTACTCCTAATGAGCCTCTTGTCCTTGATATGCCTAAGGACAGTGCCAAGGATAGGTTGCTCCATTACCTTTCTGGGGATGGAAGTGAGGCTGACTGGTCTATAGTTACTCGGGGTCTCCTTCTTACTCTTTTTGAAGACTGGAGTGACCTTTGCCTTCCTCCAGTCCCCAGGCACCTCTCCTGTCTGCCATGACTTACCAAAGACAGTGGAGAGTGGTCTGGCAATGACCTTTGCCAGCTCCCTCAGCACCTGTGGGTGCATCCCATCAGCACCCATGGATTTATGGATGTCCAGATGACTCAACTGTTCCCTAACCCAGTCCTCATCAAACAAGGAAAACTCCTCCTTTGTTTTGTCTTCCTGTGGTGCCTCAGGGGTCTGGGGCTCCTGAGGACAGTCTCCAGCAGTATAGATGAAGACAAAGAAGGCATTTAGTAACTCCACCTTCCTTGTATCTTCTGTCACCAAGACACCCACCTCATTCAGCAGCAGGCCTACATTGCATCTAGTATTAGTTTTTCCTTCAATGTATTTGGAGAAGCCCTTTCTCTTCTCCTTGGTAAGGTTGAATTCCAAGGAGGCCTTAGCTTTCCTAGTTGCCTCCCTACATCCTCTGACAACAGTCTTATACTCCTCCCAAGTGGCCAGCCCCTTCTTCCATGATCTATAGACTCTTTTCTTCCACTTGAGTTTGCTCAGCAGTTCCCTGCAGTTCTCCTGGCTCCCTTTCTCGATTTCCTACTTGTTGGAATGCTCTGATCTTGAGCCTTGAAGAAATGGTCCTTGAATATCAACCACTTATCATGTACCCCTTTGCTTTCTAGTACCCTGTCCCATGAGATTTCCCCTAGCAATTGCTTGAAAAGGCCAAAGTTGGCCCTGCTGAACTCCAAGGTTTTGATCTTCTTTGGTATTCTTTTCCTACAACATAAGATCCTGAACTCCACCATCTCATGATTGCTACACCCAAGGCTGCCCTCAACATTCACCTCTTTATCCAGACCCTCCGTTTTAGTGAGTATCAGGTCCAGCAGCACTCCTCCTAGTTGGCTCATCCACCATTTGCATCAAGAAGTTATCACCAATGCACTGGAGGAGACTTCTGGACTGTGGCTGGCTGGCTGAGAAGACCTTCCAGCAAATACCTGGGGAGTTAAAATCCCCCATGAGAACCAGAGCCCGTGATTGCAAGGCTGTGGTCAGCTGCTTGTAGAAGCCCTCATCATCTTCATTGTCCTGATCAGCTGGTCTGTAATGAACACCCACAACAGTATCAGTCATGCCAGCCTACCCTTAATTCACACCCACAAACTCTCAACTTGCCACTCATCCACCCTTGCACAGAACTCAATACATTCTAGTTGCTCCCTCACATAAAGAGCAACTCCACCACCTCGCTTTGTCGCACAGTCTTGTCTTTCCTAAAAAGGTCATCCATGACCACATTCCAGTCATGTGAGCTGTCGACCACGTCTCTGTGATTGCCACCAGATCATAACCCCTTGACTGCAACATGGATTTCTAACTCCTCCTGTTTATTCCCCATGCTGCATGCAGGGAGCCAGCTGACCACACCGATTCTACCCTGGGGGGGTGGAAGGCCTTCTGGTCCACATTAATACTAGAACACTGCCCCAACTGGTGCAAGCCCAGCAACAACCCCAGCCCCCTTCAATTCTAGCTTAAAGCTCTGTGAATAAACTCTGCTTGTTCTTGTCCTGGAATCCTTTTTGCCCTGAGAGATAAGCCTCTCCCACGTACCACCATCTATCCTGGTGTCCTACAAAACCAGCCATTATCAAAGAACCCAAAGCCCTGCCTGTAGCACCAGTCTCAGAGCCAGGTATTTACAGACTGGATTCTTCTACTCCCTTCCATATCATGGCCAGGTACTGCAATTACGGAAGAGAAAATAACTTGTGCCTCAGACTCTTCCACAAACCATCCCAAGGCCTTGAAATCTCTCTTCATTCCCCTCAGACTATGGGATGCAGCTTCCTTCCCACCTGTCTGCAAGATCAGTAGAATCATAGAATTGCTAGGGTTGGAAGGGACCCCAAGGATTATCTAGTTCCAACCCCCAGACATGGTCAGGGACACTTCACAGCAGATCAGGTTGCTCAGTAATGAATAATAGTCTGGTGACTGCACCACAGTGAAGAGTTCTCTAATAATATCCCTAATTCAAGCTCCAGGAAGACTCCCTATGATGAGTGTCAACCCTGCATATTGTGCCCTCTGTTTCTGCCAGGAGCAAGTCTCCAACAACCAGAACTCTTCTCTTCCTCTTTGTGGAAGAGGTTGCACTGTGCAGTCAACCCCTGTCATGGCCATGGACCTGCCAGCGCTCATCATTTAAGCTTCTGTCTTCCACCTGACAGGTGCAGGACACAGGGGCCTCTCAATCCTGGCTCTCAACTTCCAGTGCTCCATACCTCTTGTGTAGGAGGTAACTGGGAAGGTGAGGGAGGCTGGGAAGGGGTTCTCCTGCCTCCCTGAGCAGGGACCTATATCCATACTTCAGTATCACTGGCTTCATTAAATTTAACTGCATACATAAATATTGTGCTAAACTTCAGCCTGGTACTAATTCACCATTAAAAAGAGAGAAAAGTGAGCACAAAAATGCTACTAAATCAAAATACTAGAGCCTTAATGCTCATTTCACGTTATTGTAATTCACTACCTGGGGTCTGGGTGAAGGATAATCAAGTCTGGGGAATATAAGTAGATTTCTATTGTAACTTCAAACAAACGTTAATAACACAAGTAAATAACGGAGAGGGACTGATCTCCCAGTTCATCTTGCAATGGACACTGTGATCCCTATTCCTCTGAGAGTTTCTGTGTTCGTGACAATTTTGCTGTGAGGTTCTGAATTTCTAGTTTGCCGTCTCAGGGTCAGACCTACTAACTCCCAGTGCGATATAATTAGAGATGGCCCAAGGAGCTGGAGAAGACATTGCAGATAATCCAGTCTGACAATATGCTGAGGAGGGCAGCAGCACAGAAGCTCAGGAGGTGGAGTTCAGAATATTTGGTGGGAAATTATCAGCCTGTTAAGGAGCTGGATGATAGCTTTGGATTTCAGTGATTAGCCATCATCATGGCACCCCATAACCTTTGTGCTTGTGGTTTTCATACAGTTCATGCATGAATATTTAGAAATAAACCTTTGATTTAGATAGATTCCGTTTTATCTCAGCTTGGTTTTGTAAATGTTGAGAGATGAAAACCTTAGCTGAAATCTGTCGGTATAGCAGGTGCTCAGCATCTATGGAAATCACAATTTCTATGAAATATTAAACATATAGCCAGGGCTTGAGTAGTTATAATTTAACAAGAAGACCTGTATTCCCTTTTATCCTTTTGTATATATTAAAATTCATTTCAGACAAGTTAAACTGAATGCCATTGAATTCCTGAACTCTACATATATGTTGGCATTAAAAAAAAAATCTTCCTCCTTCTTTCCTCTTCATTCTTCTCATCTTTTTAATACACCTCTTCTTCTTCTAACTTTGAAATCTAGGGAGTAAGTGATTTGAGCTGCAGCCTGAAAAGCAGATTTATCTGAGAAAAAGTGGATGCATTTTCATTATCAAGAAATATTTTTGTAAACATGTTTGGTGTGAAACAATAGCAAATAACACCAATGTATTTTTAATGTAATTTCACCATCTGGACATTTTTCAGGATTCTTTGCCACATGTACAGGACTGATGAAATGAGTATTTCCTCTTCCATCACTCCTACTGATCCAAAGTAGCATTAGCAAAATCACACAGATGTTTACTTATGAAATGTACCTTATGGGCAGTGGTTTCAACCTGCTCATTTAGTATGCCTACAAAAAGAAAATCTTGTGGATTCATGACATTGAACTTATGGGGTTTTTAGTCAACTTCCTTCATAAAACTGTGTCACAGTTTAATTTCATACCCACTGTGAGATCTCAAACAAATGGAAATAATGTCTTGTATCCATGGTAACAAATGAGATACACTTTACCTGATTTTTAGATGGAAATTGAATTAACTTGTCACTGCTGCATAGGTGGCATTGCCTTCAATTTATTTCTATATGAGAACACAGATACCAAGCAGATCACTTTCCACATGGCTCTGTTTTTCCAGCAGTTTGGTATTCACTAACAAAGTCAGTGATCACAAGGAAGGATGTTTTAGTTGTGACTATTTTTACAACACTTCACAGCACAGCTGTAAGAGTTTTTAAAATCTTGTCTCTCTTTCTGAAATGTTTTACCAGATACATGACTATAGGTAATGCAGAAAATACCACCTAGCAGTGTTGCTTAAGTACTTCCCGTTGTCAGAATCAGTTTTTAGTGGGTATATCATTTCTCCAAATCTTCAATATTTCAGTTATTTTGTTCCACTTGGAGTAGGAAGCACAATTCTTTTGGAAAAAAAAAATCTTATCAAAATGTTATAGCCATTCCACGAACAAAGCATGAAAGCTATGCTGCTCTTGCTTCTTGTCCACCAAAGAAAATTCTTGAGGAGCTGCGCCTGCCACCTTCATGCTTTGAAACAAAGACTTAGGAATTGACAGTGAGTCACTACTGAATTAATTATGTGGTTTCCAGAACCTTTATAAAATCTGCCTGAAATTGTTAATGTTAGGAGCCTTTGAAAAATGTCAGGTTGCCACACAGGAGATGACACTCGTTTGCATATATCCAAGCAAATTTTGAGGTTTTTACTGATCGTCCAGGATTGTTCATGACTCACCTCCGCAGCACAGCCACCAGTGCAATGGTTCATTGCTCGGATTAGTCTGCAATTTACAGAGCACAGCTCCTTTAGCACGACTCTCTAATCGAACAAGTTAGTTCCACCTTTTCATCAGGCATGGCTGGCCATGGTATGGGGCCACACTTGCATAGCTGTACTGATTCCTGAACTGGTTCATTTGCCAATAGACTGGTAATTCTGCATGGTTCTTCACTGCGTTTTGTAAAAGTATGATCACAGCTCCTTGAGCATGATGGCCTGAATTTAAGCTCTTTCAGGCAAGGGCATCACCCAGAAATCCCCCCTGTGTTTCCACCTATGTTTTCTTCAGGAAATGCATACAAATGCCTGCAGTTCTGCAGGCAAGTGCTGGGGTTTATCTGTGACATTTAAGAGGCACATAATTTCCTTGGTCCCCTAAAGAAACTGACTTATTAGATGAGGTCAGATTCATACTCCTAACACGCAGTAACAGCAAAAACTCTCCTTCATTGTCTGTGATGCATTCAAGTCTAGCTATGGGGTTATTGCACGAGCAAGGAATATGTGGGGGTGTCTTTCCTAAAATTAGTGCTCAAGGTGGAAAGCAAGAACAATAGTAATAGCTGTGGGTGGTAGGCGTAGGGCTGACATAAAGGCTGATACACTGCTGCAAGTGCCACTGAGTCTGTCAACTCAGGCTTTTTATGTAGGACACTGAACATATTCTGGTCCTGTTCATGACCCACATGAGTGTCACTCTGATGAAAGTCATTTTTCTGTCTTCTTTTTTGACCTTAGACAGTATCAATTTCACCCAAATAGCAATGCAGATGGTGAACCTGAGCACTCAGAGGCCAGGAGTTGCCAGAATTACTGCCTCTGTATTTTGCTTTGTATACCTGAGACACACAGTTAATCATCACCTCTTCAATACCTTACCATCTTTGCCGTTCAATATGCATCTCAAGGTCCTACTGCAAAGGCCACATTGCTTCTGACATTTCCTACCTCCTGAGGACTAGCTTTTACAGTTTACTAATCATTTGACATGTAAAATAAATAGCATGTATACCTGAGATTTATACACCTTGGGTTTTAAGGCCTCAAATAAATACCAGGTGGCTATTTCAGACTTTCAGTGTTCATCCAGAGAAGGACAGGCTGATCTGTGATATGCCTTACTGTTGTCAACTGAGAGGCTGAGAAAAGCATTACAGCTTCTTCTTATGCTCACTGCTCCCTCAAAGGAGGATGGCTAGGTTACAGATTTGGTGATGAGGACTGTGGGCTGCACACAGCTTCCCCAGTATAGTCACTGGAAGCTGTGTGATGGCCCTTTTCTCTAAGTGACATGACACAAAGGTCATCTCTCAGATTTTAAGCAAGATCATATACCTCTAATGCATTTTAGCCATTCTGAACAGAAAAGCCAAGGTAGCTCCTGTTGGCCTAGCAGTGCTGCTTTTAAAATTAATTGGATTTCTCCCATTCCCAGCCACTGGAGTTGAGATATTCCATTTTCAGTTGTCTTCCTACAAGCAAAGATGGCATCGCTCAGCTGTTTGCTCTCCTGTTCTATATGAAAAGTAGGGTTTTTTCTCATAGAAGTAATGGAAGAACTGACTATTCCCATGGTCTTTCTGTGGGAGCAAGGAGGAAAAGTACATTTCTATCCAGGAGGTTGCAATAGCTAGCAGGATAGGACATTGTGAGCTTTTCTCACATCACTCTTCTAAACAAGCTAAGCTACCACCTATTAAATCCCAGTAATCCTCAGCTGGCATTTAGGTCTGCAACTTTCACATCCTTCACAGATGTTGTTAACTGTCAAAGCCATTTCTTCCTGTCACAAGCTTTCTGAAACGTCAGAAGTCACAGACACATATGCTGATGACTGAAAACTGCTGACTGCTGACATATGAGCGCAGTGACCATTATAAGAACCATTTACCTTTAAATACACAGGTTCTAGTAGCAGTTTAGCACTGAAATTAACATCATTGTTGAATAGATGGAGCATATAATGGCTATATTTATTAATATAGCCTAAATGCAGAGGCGATTCGTAGTCTTTTTTTTTTTTTTGTCCACCTACCTTTAGCTCACCAAACATCTATTCAATGTATAACCCACCCGGTGCACTTATGCACAACTGTAAACTGATTCTTCTCCAAATGCAGTATTAAAAAGAAGAGTAAATAAAAGAGATAAAAAACCATTGCTCCTCTTATTTGTGTTTTACCTGCTGAATAAATAGACCAGAATAATTAAGTTGGAAATGGTTTTTATTGCTACTCTTGCAGTATAAATTCCAAGTGGATCTTTCTATTTTCCTATAAAAGTAGCACTATGATAGTAATGGCAATATTGATCAACACTGATAATATTACAGGGAATGGATAGAGGACAAGTGTGAGGGACTGGACTCAATGTCCAGATGTTCTCTTCCAGGCCTGTCTCCTCTTCTCTGACTATATAGTTAATTGGGAGCTGGTTCAGAAATATGTCTCTCCCAGGACATATTTTCCAGAGAGAAAAGTTCCCATAAGTATTATCTTTGTCCCTTTGTGCTTTCCAGGGCTCTGTACAGTACTGCCCACGTTCAAATTTCCAGAAAATACTTAGTCTTTCTGATTATATTGAAAACAAAAAGAGCAGCTGGCAATTAAGTGCTAATTATTTACCAGATCTCAGACAAGCCAAATGGGTTCTCCTCTGTGTTTAACAACCTTTCCTTATTGAAAGTAGTGTTTAATTTCCCACTGCTGCCACCACCACTTCCACAATACTAAGGGAAGAGTAAATAAGGGCCCACAGATGAGTTAAGAATCATATTCTTGATAGTTCTTCTAGTGATAAGATGGTGGAGGGTAGCATCTTTTTGCCTGCTACCAGGAATAATGTTAAACTGAGACTGACAGCAAGAATAAACACTTCTGAGAGACATAATCAGGTGCACACATTTTATTTCAGAAATGAAAGAAATCAGCTAATACCTTCATTAATATGCTTGTGTACTCTAGTGGTAGTGAAGGACAGATCTCATAAGTTTTGCAGTCCAGTGATCTTAGATTAATTCTTTAAAGGATCCTAAAGACTAGCATTGGTTTGCTGATTACATAGTTTCCAAATGTGCTGGATGCTGTCATTGTTTTGCCTCCACTACTAGGAATTGTGTTTCAAGGGTAATTACACTGGGTAAATGGCTTCTGTTCCCTAATGTCATTGTTCTAATTAAAATGTTTCACGTTTTCTTATTCTCCTTCAAAATCAATCAAATATTTCTTCTTGAATAGGAAATCAAAATTTAAAAAATGTAATTTGCTTTGTTGAGAAAGAGCATGCTGTATCATGATCATTTGCAGTGTGGTGAAAGAGGAGATGGGATCATACAATTCAATTGTCATTGTCTGGTGAGGACATTTCCACAATGGACAGGTGCAGGTGAAAGGATGGATAAGATGAGGTTGCTATGAATGGATGATCATGCCATCTTTTGACTGTGCATCATACCAGGTGCCAACTGGTTGCCTTGTAGGACAGATACAAGGCAGATACTCAATTCCTTCATCCACATCGTCTTTATTGATGATGTGGATGAAGGAATTGAGTCCATCATCAGTAAGTTTGCAGATGACATGAAGTTAGGAGCAGGTGTTGATCTGTTGGAGGGTAGAAAGGCCCTGCAGAGGGACCTGGACAGGCTCAATGGGTGGGCAGAGGCCAATGAGATGAGATTTAACAAGGCTAAGTGCAAGGTTCTATTCTTTGGCCACAACACCACCAAGCAGTGCTACAGGCTGGGGACAGAGTGGCTGGAGAGCAGCCAGACAGAAAGGGACCTGGGGGTGCTGGTTGATAGTAGGCTGAACATGAGCCAGCAGTGTGCCCAGGTGGCCAGGAGAGCCAATGGCATCCTGGGCTGGATCAGGAATAGTGTGACCAGCAGGACAAGGGAGGTTATTCTTCCCCTGTACTCAGCTCTGGTCAGGCCACACCTTGAGTATTGTGTCCAGTTCTGGGCTCCTCAATTCAAGAGAGATGTTGAGGTATTGGAATGTGTCCAGAGAAGGGCAATGAAGCTGGTGAGGGGTCTGGAGCACAAACCCTGTGAGGAGTGGCTGAGGGAGCTGGGGGTGTTTAGCCTGGAGAAGAGGAGGCTCAAGGGGTGACCTCATTGCTGTCTACAACTACCTGAAGGGAGGTTGTAACCAGGTGGGGGTTGATCTCTTCTCCCATGGAACCAGCAGCAGAACAAGAGGACACAGTCTCAAGTTGTGCCAGGGGAGGTATAGGCTGGATATTAGGAGGAAGTTCTTCACAGAGAGGGTGATTGCACATTGGAATGGGCTGCCCAGGGAGGTGGTGGAGTCGCCATCACTGGAGACGTTCAAGAGAAGACTGGATGAGGCACTTAGTGCCATGGTCTAGTTGATTGGGTAGGGCTGGGTGATAGGTTGGACTGGATGATCTTGGAGGTCTCTTCCAACCTGGTTGATTCTATGATTCTAAGGGCAGAGGGAACATGACACTCATTTGGGATCAGCCTTCTTGCGTTGATCAAGATCAGAGCAAACTGTAAGCCCACCTGTCACCTCACCTATTACCATTAAAGTCAAGGGCTGTATGATATGCCAATCACCACAGTTAGTAAAGGTAGAAGGGAGCTTTATTGCCTGTGTGCAATGGGCTTTAGTCAGATTTCTCCTCTCCACAGGCCAACATCAAAATCAAAGCCCTTTTGTAATCTGCTGTGAAAGCCAGATTCGAGAGAGGGATTCTCAATGCTAGCACTAAATATCTATTAGTAAATTGGGAAAATTTCCCTTCTGAGAAGAGTGTTCCTAAGGACATAGGTCTTTTCCTCATTTGCTGCTTTAAAAGTCTACAGCTCACTGAAGATAACTTCTTTCTTAAGGAGTAAGAGATATACTTAAAAATTACTTGGCAAAGGAAAGCTGAAAACTGCCTTCTGAGACATTCATTGCACCATCCATATTCACTTTCATCTGCTGTTCAACCCCTAACATTGCCCCTTCCTTGTAGGTGTAGATGAATTATTACACTCACAGAAACAAGAGAAATTGAGAGCTAATTATCTGATATCTATTAGGTATTCTCTAGAATCATGGAAAGAACACGTCAGAAGGTACATCTGGAGGTCACATACATCATCCTTCTGCTCAAAGCAGGGGCAGCTCTGGAGTTTTCTGTTTTGCTCAGGATCTTGTCTATCTATATTCTCAATATGTCCAAGGATGGAGAATCTAGAAATTCTCTGAGCCTTTGTTCAGGTGGTTGGCCACCATCACTGCTGAATATTTTCCTTATTTGTAGTATAAATGTTCCTTGTTGAATATGTAATCTATTCAGTCTCAGCCCTCATCCAAGAAAAGCCTGACTCCATCTTCTCTGCAGCCTTCCTTCAAGTAATTTCAATGTGTCTGTGTCCACCCGTCTTCTCATTTGACATATTTCTTGGCTTCAGTCCTCTTACTCTGAGTGCTGTAAAACTGTAGGACCTCTACAGTCAGTTTAATAGAGGGGGAGGAGAGCATGGTGATCCCCTCCCTAAGGAAGCAGCTGGACAGAATTCTTCAGCAGTGCTCCTGCTGCACACTCACCCATCAAGTTTGTGTCTAGCACTGACCCCCTCTGAGGTGTCTAACTTCTGAAGATATGTTCAGCATGGTCTTTTCCTCTGGCCAGAAAGCCAGGAAAACTCACTTTGCAGCTGGATGCCCAACAAGCAGGAGCTGGGCTGTTGGTCCATGTGCGGCTGATCCAGTACCAGCCCAAGGCAGGGAGGTCAGGGCTTAGACTCTCATCATTACAGTCTCCATCATCCATCCAAATGATGCCATCTGCCTAGTTCCTGTGAGAAGGGTGATCCCTGAGAGGTAGGAGGGATGAGAAACACTGCACTACTACACTGTATTTCTTTTCACTCCCTTAAAATACTCCACAATCATACTCTTTGTTTTAATAATGGCTCATCATACATTAGGATGGCATGTATGTTGCCCTTACTGCTTGAGGGCTCATTTCTAAAGCTTCTTTGACTTGTCTTTCACATTCTCCTGTTTCCTTGGTGATTTGTCTGGCCTCGTCAGCGTCTTGTTAGTAATGCATATTTGCTCAGCTGGAAAGTCACTTTCTCATTATTCAAGCCTGCCATGTGCTGGCCATTTGTGATATGAAATCTTGTCTGCCTTAGAAAAAGAGAAAAACACTCCTCCAGATGGTCCATGGAAGTATTGGGAGAGGGATTGATATTTTTATTTTGCAATTGGTTCTGTACCTGAGATTTTATTTTGATTTGCTGTTTCTTTTCCTTCTACCTAAGGAGGATTCTGAAAAGAAATATTTGCCTTCCTTCTGCTCAGTATTTATGAACAGCTTCTAAGAATTTTGAAACATTTACTTTCCTTGCTGAATTTTGTTGTTTTACATTTGACAATCTCTAACTTCTTTTTGGTTTTGCAGAGTAAAGTTAGAAAATACACAGTAAGGTTTTACTTGGGGGAGAAAAAAAAAAGATAATAAAACATCAGAAACTGGGATCAAAAGTGAGTGTTTTGATTTTTAGATGAGGTGTGGAATCCTTTCAATGCCTATAATTTCATACTTTTTAGATCTCTGATTCTAGTGTAGTTTAGGGGATGTCTGCACTTTTGCACAAGTGAGAATTGCTTCCTGGAGTTACTGTTTAATGTACAAACCTTAGTTTCTCTGGGACTGAACAAAAGGTAGCAGAAGAAGTGGGTGCATAAGAAGAGTGTGTCCAGCAGATCGAGGGAGGTTCTCCGCCCCCTCTATTCTGCCCTACTGAGGCCCCCCCTAGAATATTGCACCCAGTTTTGACTCCCCAGTTCAAGAGGGACAGGGATCTACTTGAGAGAGTCCAGTAGAGGGCTACAAGGATGATTAAGGGACTGAAGCATGTGCCCTATGAAGAGAGACTGACATCCCTGAGGCTTTTTAATCTGGAGAGGAGAAAACTGAGAGGGGATCTAATAAATGTATATAAATGTATGAGGGCTAGGGGTCGAAAAGGAAGGGTCAGCCTCTTCTCAGTTATGTCCTGTGACAGGTCAAGGGGCGATGGATCTAAGCTATAGCACAGGAAGTTCCACCTCAACGTGAGGAAGAACTTCACTGTAAGCGTCAAAGGCTCCCTGGAGAGGTTGTGGATTCTCCTTCTCTGGAGACTTTCAAGACCCATCTGGCTGTGTTCCTGTGCAACCTGCGCTAGATTCTATGGTCCTGCTCTGTCGGGGGGGGTTGGACTCAAAAATCTCCAGAGGTCCCTTCCAACCCCTAACATCCTGTGAGCCTGTGATGCTGTGTAGCCTTGGTTGAGATGCAGTCTGCCTGTTTGAGATACATAAGTTTTGCCTTCATTTTAGGCACCTAGTGAATCAGATCTCCCCATTTTTCCTGTATAAGAATATATTCCCTGTAGGAAGTAAGCAGAGAGTAGTATGCTGCCCTCAAGCATTCTATGGATAGGAGAATTCAGTTTGCCTATGTTTACTAGGTGTCTATGATGACCATTCAACTAGGTTGGCTCAGTTAGGCTGTGTAAAACTATCCCTCTTTAACTGATACACTAATTGCAGAAGAATTTGTCACAGGTCTTTTCTGAACAGTTTGCAGCTACTTTGGAAACGGGAGAGAGTTTGTGCCTCCTTCTCATGGCTGAAGAGGCCAGGTTTGCTGAAACTGCCTGCACAATCTGTGATCAAAATCAGCATTCCCACCTTGGAGGTGTTCTTTTGTCTGCTCTTCCTTAGTTGCCTTTCTTTGTGTAACCTTTTCAGATTTCATTTGCAGCAGCTGAAGAGAAAACCATAACCAAAATAGCAGGGGCAGGACCATTCAGCAGTATAAATGCTAAACTTGTGGCAAATGCTGGTTTTCCTTTTTCATTATTCTGTCAGCCTTACAGTATCTTAAGTACAGCCTCAGGCCCTGTGGTCTCTTCTGATCTGCCTCCTTTTTTTTTTTTTAGCATGCTAAGTTGATGGTTTCATGCTGGAAACCATGCTTTCTTTGTGAGATCCTTCTCTGTCCTGCTTGGCTCAGCATGACTACACTTCTAGATATGTCCATAATTTATATTTACATGTACACATGTAACACTGCCTTTTGGGGAGCAATGAAGAACTGTGGGCAGGGAGGAGAGGAAAGAGTATTTCATAGCTGCACAGTGGTACACAACAACAAGCTATTACTTTCCCTTTAGGGCTTCTCATATATTTCGAGGCACAGTGTGTTGTTCAGTTGTTAGCATTCTTGGCCACACTGGCACTGCATTGTACACAGTCTGAGTAATTCAGCTGGCTTCAATAATGCCATCTATATTTAATGTTTCAGGAGCTGCAAGGATTGGTTTAAGATGGTAATTTTCTGTCTGCACTTTTGAGATCTACGCAATAAGGGCGGTGCTGAACTGTCTCTGACAGAGACTCAGCATTGGAAGTGGCAATGCATGGAAAAAAAAAAACCCAAAATAAAACATAGGCATCCTTTTCCCCCCACATGAAGAAGCCAGCTACCCACTTTTGTACAGGGAGGATTTGGTCCTCATGAATGAAGGCATTGAGGGAGAGTGATATTTACTGTTTTGATACAGAGAAGCTCCAGAGTTGCCCTGCCACTGTAAACTAGCAATCTATCTAGCCTTTTTTTTCCTTTTCTTTTTTTTTTTTTTTTTTTAATGTGTGTTGACTAATTGACTAATTTCTGGAGAGACAGCCTGCAGGTTGATTCTTTATTATTTCCTGCTTCTCTGGAAATATGCATAAGAGGCTATCAGTGATGTCTACCAGTCTGATCTGGATTGACTGCATGGCTTCATCTCTCAGGGTCAACCCCACAGCCGTGGTGACAAATGATTTTGGTTGCACGAAGACCAGCTGAGCCTCCAGACTAGTGCTGGTGGAGGTTTCTCTCTCCAGGATCCTCAGAGCTGCAAAGAGCACCTCTAGATACTCTTCTGCTTCCCTTGCATAAAGAAAAGACCCTTGCATAACTTGCAGAGAACTCAAGATACCCAAACAATTGCACACTGAGGACCGCTGGAAGACAATAGAAGAGTGAGCCCCAGGGATTTTCTGGCTGTGTAACCAAGAAGCCACTCTTTTGCCTGAGGAAACTGGGGAACTGCTGTCTGAATGCCAGGGCTGGACCACAAAGTTGGGGAGATCAGGGCTTAATTAAGGGAAATTGCCAGAGAGGTAAGACAAGATTGAAGGAAGGGCTCCTCAATTCAAGAGAGATGATGAGGTACTGGAACATGTCCAGAGAAGGACAACAAAGCTGGTGAGGGGCCTGGAACACAAACCCTATGTGGAGAGACTGAGGGAGCTGGGGGTGTTTAGCCTGGGAAGAGGAGGCTCAGGGGTGACCTCATTGCTGTCTACATCTACCTGAAGGGAGGCTGTAGCCAGGAGGGGTTTGGTCTCTTCTCCCAGGCAACCAGCACCAGAACAAGAGGACACAGTCTCAAGCTGCACCAGAGGAGGCTTAGGCTCGAGGTGAGAAGAAAGTTCTTCACAGAGAGAGTTGTTAGCCGTTGGAATGGGCTGCCCAGGGAGGTGGTGGAGTCACCAACCCTGGAGATGTTCAAGAGAAGCCTGGATGAGGCACTTAGTGCCATGGTCTAGTTGATTGCTTAGGGCTAGGTGATAGGTTGGACTGGATGATCTTGGAGGTCTCTTCCAACCTGGTTGATTCTATGATTCTATGATTTTATGACAATTTAATAGCTGTGCTGGCAGTAGCTGGAGACAAGCCAGCAGGATATAACAGGTAGGAAGTGGGGTAGAAAATGCTGCATGGGTGGGTGGGCACAGCGAAAAGCTTTGGCAGAAAGGCTAGATGAGATGGCAAAATAGATGGAACAGTATCAGACAGCATAAACATTAAAAGCAAGATGAACATTTTCTTATTTTAATTGATTGTGTTGTGTACTTGCAAGGAATCCGAAGGGCAAAAAGAAATATCTATGGGATCAATTTTTAATAAGTACATTTATGTGAAAACCAAAACAATTCTGAATAATTAAATACCATCATCTTGGCATCATTCTTTACAATCTTTATGGAGAGACTATCTATTTATAAGCAGGCATGACAGCAGATCCTGTAACGAAACTTGTCTCATTCCTGCCAGTACAAGTTCCTCTTCTCATTTGCTTCTATCTTTGTCAAACATCACACGTTTGTGCTGAAAATTTTCAGGCTTTTCATCTGTCTTAGGCTGGTATTTTTTTTCAGTCAAACATACCCTTCATTTTCCAAAGTGAGACAAGAAGAGAAAATCTACAGGTATAAGTCCTTGTTACAACTTCTTGGTGGCCTCATCACAGAATCACAGAATCAATAAGGTTGGAAAAGACCTCAAGGATCACCAAGTCCAACCTGTCACCCAAGACCTCATGACCACTAAACCATGTCACCATCCCCTCTTGAACACCTCCAGGGATGTTGACTCCACCACCTCCCTGGGCAGCACATTCCAATGGCTAACAACTCTCTCAGTGAAGAACTTTCTCCTCACCTTGAGCCTAAACCTCCCCTGGCGCAGCTTGAGACTGTGTCCTCTTGTTCTGGTGCTGGTTGCCTGGGAGAAGAGACCAAACCCCTCCTGGCTACAACCTCCCTTCAGGTAGTTGTAGACAGCAATGAGGTCAAACACTCATGAAAAAAAAAATCTCAGAACCTCACCCATGCAAAATTAGTAGCTTCTGCAGCTTTTAGAGATAAATATGAGGGAGAGGAAAAGGAATGGCTACAAAGTTTAAACAATTCTGACATCTTTGGGGATTGGATGGGAAGGTCTCAGCTCTGTGAATGAAAAACCTGACATGTGACTGGGGAGAGGTACCGTAGTTACGGATATTCTGTTTTCTACTCCCATGAAAACCGTGCCCATTTGTTGTCTTTAAAAGTATGAATCTATGCACACATAGTAAGCCTGTAGTAGCTGACAGTTTAGCCACTATGACTGCTGGAAGGTTTTATCTCATATCAAGGTCTTTGCAGCCCATACTGGAAACAGAATGCACATTCTCTTACCCTGGGGAAACTGAGCATGTTGGATACTTTGCTGGGATTCCTGTTCCTGGCTGGTCCAGAGCCAAGTACAAAGATGCAGAGCAGGGTGTATATCTCTCTTTCGTGCTCTCGGAGAGTGTCTTCCTCCCATGCTTGGATAGTTTTGTAAAAATTTCCTCAAACAGAAACCACAAAACATCAGGATCAAAGGAAGGAAGATATAATTAGACTAAGTCACAGTGGCAGATCACAGTGGGAGACGTGAAAATAAAACAGTAGAAGTCTGTGAGCTGATCTGCAGTATGCAAAACTTGGCCATGAAAGAACCTTGAGGGGGGGGTGGGGTGGTGTTTTTTATCAAAAGCTGGAGTAAAACCTCTGAACCAGGCTGAAGGTGCAGTCTGGGTGGTGTACATGGGTTGGACTACATGACCTTTAAAGATCCCTTCCAACCCACACCATTCTGTGATACTGTGCTGTCCTCGGATATGTATGGCTATTTACTTTCTTCAGAGGCTGTGGAACAAACAAGATCTCTTGTGAAGACCTCCTCAGACTGCCTAGTACCACTGAGACCATGATAATCAACTCACATGTATCAAAGTTTCAGATGATTGCTTGGATAGGAAAATAAGGGCTTCACTCCCCAGTACATAATTGGTTAAATATATTCCTGGTTTTGTGTGAGGACCATTTTGTTCATTTTGGCTTCTCCCTTTGAATCATCAGATGCTGGCCACATTAGTGAGACATAACTGCTCAGAGAAGACTCTAACTGGGGGTCAAAGACTTCTTTCTCTTAACAATCCTTACTGTGTTCAGGTGTGTAACGTCAAACAGGTTGCACCTGGGAAGGAGAGAACATTTCACCAGTCCCTGTCTGGTGGCACATCTGCTTACCAAACCTCGTATGTCTCAGCTAGTAAACCATGAGAGGGCTTATACTATCTTTCTGATATCTTGTATGCTCTGCTTCTCTTCCAAGGACTGGAGTCACTTCTTTCTAAATTGGAGATATCAGCTAGAGTTATCCTGGGTGAAGCTTAATGATCTGTAATAATCAGAGATTACGTGAGGTGAATAAATGGTCCCTTCTGGGCAAGAAAGTTAAGAAATGTCTGGAAAGCTATAACTGTGCTAAGGACCTGCATAGATATCTGTGTGTGACATAGGACAGTATACACAAATTCAGTCTATTTTCTGGGGTTGCAGAGAGTAACACCCAAGAGATAAGGTGGCAATCCATCCCTGGTCAGGAAATGCCAAAGCAGAGCTTTCCACACAAGAGTTGTTGGGCAAGAGCCTTGATGGAGCAGATCTTGTTATTTCATGTAAAATACTGAGATTTTAAATGTTCTTGAGCTGTGGTAGAGCGAATACATATACCTGAATGTCTCCTGAAGGCTCCTAGGGAGCAGTCCAGTTGTCATGATCCATCAAAAAGCTAACCTGGCTGGACTGTACAATGTGTGAGATATAATCAGACAGATACCCACATGTATACTCACTTCAGTGGTTGAATTAATCCATCATACTGGTGTTCACTTACAACGTAAATACACTACCAATAACTCCATCGGTCCCTGAAAGGTCATCTCTTTCCAAGCAGCTCTGAAGACAAAGACCAAGTTCTTTGATGCCTTAGAATTCCAGTGCAGTGAAACAAGGCCAGAGATATTTCTAGGTTTGCCATCTGTAACTTACTGAGACGCTGGATATTTGCAACATCACTTTGAGACAGAGTTCCCACTCCTAACAACAAGCATAAACTAAGCTTTAGATGCTTAGATGCATGTTTAGATCAGTAACACATTAGTAAAGCCATTCCTCATTCAAGGAATGTGCTTACAAGCAGTAAGTCTCTGTCTCTGGAGACTTTCAGGACCCATCTGGATGTGTTCCTGTGCAACCTGTGCTAGATCCTATGGTCCTGCTCTGTAAGGGGGTTGGATTTCAAAGGTCCCATCCAACCCCTAACATCCTGTGATCCTACGATCCTGTGTTGCCCTAGCAAATCATAGCTTCCTTTCTTGATCACTAAGGATCATAAGCTCTTTTTTAATCTTCTGTTTGTGTCTTGTAGCTCTTCAGTAGTACCTAACATTCATCACATGAATACAAAAATAGGTTATTTCAGAATTAATTAGATCTACTGATATGCTCTTAACAGTCCAAATAAATCTATGCAGAACCTAATGCTAGCCAAGACTAGGGGATGTAGGCTTTTAAAGATGTCCCCACATCCCAGAATTCTCTTCATAAAAACAGGGTTTAGTTATAGCTTTTTGTTTTGACAGTTCAGATCAGCAGGATTCCTAGCTGATATATTGATTGTAGGGCATCAGTCTTCCTGATCTAATAAAATACCACAGCACAAGGGAAAAAAAAAAGGAAGCTTTTGTCTTCTTGGCAAGTCAGTGTGAAAGCTTTCCAGAATATTGCTTTGCACAGAATGAAAATGGCTGTGGGCCAATGACTAATTATATTAAAGGGCTGTGCTTTTAAATTATTTATGTACCCTAGTGTTTACCCTGGTATTATTAAAACCACCACATATACTTCTACAAATAAGATTTTGGTTCAGATGAATGTGACAGGCGCTCTGTGGCTGATATACTGTACCAGGAGTTTCTACTTTAATGTAACAAATAGCTTAACACACATTAACAGATGCATTACTTGTGGAGCACTGCTGCAGAAGGAGATGCAGATGAAAATAATTTACCTTTGGTCCATTTAGACACAGAAAATTATGCAACGATAATAAATGTAGGAGCAGACTGGAAAGCATTGTTTTAAATGAGGATTTATCAAACTGAGGATTTAAAAGTGCTTTGGATTCAGAGGACACTAACTGGAAACTTCTTTTGTTTGTGCAGCAATTACTGAGCATACAGGAAGAATTAAACAACAAAAAGTCTGAACTGGAACAAGCCAAGGAAGAGCAAACACATACTCAAGCAATGCTTAAAGTCTTGCAGGAACAGGTGAGTGCTTCTGGTGGGAGAATAATGCTGGCTTAGGCATGCTAAGGGGATGGAAGACTCATGGCTTCACCTCCAAAATCCATTAAGAGTCTGACCACAGAATATGCTGTGAGCAAGACGTAACCTTATGTGGCCTGTGTGTCTGCTCTGATTAGCATTTGAGAACGCAGCTGAGGCTAACACAGAGTTTGAGAAAACGTAGTAAAAAGAGGCCCTTATTTTATACTCTCCCATATTTCATGTCTTGATTAATAGTGATGTGTTTTTACTCTGAATTTTAAAAATAAATGTTGGGAGAGTTAAATATATCTGAAACAGAACAGCTTGGCATCTCCTGTGTTATTCATGCAGATATGAGCATATGAAAAAAATTGTAATGGCATTAAAAAGGTAGTTATTAATGCACTTATTTAGGCAGTGAGAAGCAAACCTCGGTATATCTTATCACTACACCTTCTTTGATACTAAGGTGCCTGTGACACTGAGAAGTATATTTGATAGTATCATTTTATAAGCATCACAAGATGAATAGTTACACAGCAAAAAGAAAATCTGGTGCTAAATAGGTAAATGTGGAGATGAAACAATGCCTTGTGTGCAGGCACAGTGTGCACGAATACCTGTTGTCTGTATAGACCATGTGGCTTGGACACACTGAAATCACAAATCCCCACCTGTGCTGCACAGTCTCTGTTTTAAGACCTTATTTTAATACTTTTTATATAAACTTTGGCTAAAATATTTACTGGCTTGATTGTGTATTTGCATTTTAAAGACTGTGGGTTCTGAATTGCTTAGATGGTAGAGATTCAAAATGCTAATAATACTTATGTTCAAGATTTTTCAGCATACGTGTCTGAATATGTCTGCAAACAGGTTTATACATTTAATATACATGTTGGGAAAAGTAAATTATGGTTATTTCAGATTTTCTTAATACTCTTTATGAAAGCTGAGACATAGTTCCACGTTTAAGTGTCTTTGAACATATCTAGTGACAAATATACTCTATGAACTAATAATTCAAATTCTGGGGGAAAAAAATAAACCTTTTATGTTCAGATGCATGTTCTTAGCACTTATGGTTACAGAGACAACCTTCTAAATGAGAGCTGATGCAAGACTGTATTTCAGAAAATGCAATGAGGAAGAATGGATTTGGTAATGACCAAATCTTTAGAAACACAGATTCCACTGATCTCCTGAGTTAATTGCATCTCATTTCCATTTTTACATGTCATTCAAGGTATAGTTTTATAAAATACTTTGAAAAGAAAAAAATGAAATTACATGAAGTTATTTTACATCTTGGTAGCAATTAGATGCTGCAAAAACATATAGGAAGATCTTACAATGCTAGGCCCCAGCAGGGACCACCAGGGCAGACTCTTGAATCTCTGCAGACTCCTACTAATTGCGAATCAAATGTGCACTCATGCTAGGCAGACAGAAGAAACAGTAGCTGGAAGAAAGGCAGGATGGATCTGCATTTCTCTTGAGAATTAGCTATGAAACAGGCCTAAGGCCAAGACTGTTAAGTAGCCAGAATTCCTGAAGCCAGTCTGCTTCTCTAACAACCCTGAACCAGTTCCAAAATGTTCCAGAAGTCCTCGTAGTAATGACCTCCACTTGCCAAGGTTCATGGCTTTGCTTCACAAGAACTACAGCTGATCTGTGTGTTTTATCCACAATGGGTATTGAAAATCACCTAGCAGAGTCAAGTAAATATGAAGATTTCTTTAAAAATGAGTAATACCAGGTTCTCACCTCAATTATATGGCTTGGTTTTGTGATATGTTTGCTAAAATCTGCCTTTCCATCTCAACCTGGCAGAGGAATTCTGCCTTGCCTCGCTACCTGTGTCTAAGCATGTCTGCTGGCTCAGCACATCTTGTGCTCATCCAATTGCAGCAACCCAGTCGCATCCAGACTGGGATGTCCTGCTGGGAGACCTCTCATTTGCTTCTGCATCACGGTACGCTTCTATAGCCAAAAGGCTTCTGTATCATCATCTGACTCATCTCTCTGGTTGTCAGAGAGATTAACACCCACTGGTTTGAGTCAGACCTACCTCACCATAGCATTAGACTTACCAGAGACTTCTAATTCCTCAACCCTTCTCCTCTCCTTTCAGGTAGGCCCTTGGTTGTTACTGGCACTAGTTCAGTGTGTTACTTCAGCATATTCTCTGCTGGTAACATCACTCTTGCCACCGACCTGCGATGGAGCTGGCCTAGGGGGTAAGGCAAGTCCTGTTTTTCCAATATTGTATGTTTTTCTGAGGTTTCTGTTCCAACATTCCACTATTTAGGATTTGAGAGAAGAATACAATTTTAATTTTAATTTAGAAAAATAAACAATATTGGAAAAAGATACTTTACCCCTTTAGCCTGTGGAAATGCAGCTGCACATTTTCTATCTACAAGTTTTTCATCACTGTCTCCACCAGTTCACCTCTACCTCTTGCTGCAGTGGTCCTATTGTTGATGTGAATGGTGGCACCTTCTTGCCCTTGTCAGTATAAACTGCAAATTTTTTTTGAGGGTTTTGAAAGATGAGCATCAATGAATTGAACCAGGAGACCTGACAGTTTTGCTGCCCCCGGCTATTCTTTGAACTACTTTATCAGAGATTGCTGCCCCTTTCCCTTTCTGTCAGGACTGGTTTAGTGGCTTGAGCTGGTTCCTGAACTGGTGCAGTTTACAACCCTGCATAATAAGGTAGGCAGAGACCATGGCCTGCTTAACTTAATTGTCCGGTGGGAAACTGTGGGAAGCTGTGAGAAATGAATCACACACAATTTAGTTGTTATTGCCACATGGGTAAAAAGATAGTGAAGATAAGCTAGATGCCCTGGGGTAGTAGACCACTTCTGAGTCAGACACCTAATCAGAATATAATACTGTTGCATTTCACTTGGATTTTAGGACTGTTGTCATTCAGAGTCATTATTACATCATCAACCCCAGCTTCTTTGGCAAAAACCAAGGAATACAGAGGAAAGTTCTATTTATTGTTCTCTGTCTTCCCCCAGTGTAGATACTCACTTTGAAGTAAGTTAGAATGAAAGCATGACTCTTTGGAGATTTAACTAAAGAGTAAATGGTTGAGTGCTTCAGTTAAATGTACAAACCTTCACATTTTATAGGCTCAAGAGGGCTGTGGTGTCTCCTCCTTTTATTTGCTCAATCACAGGATGAACTGCATATTTCACTGTGGCTTCAGACGTGACTGAGGACACTCCTTAAAAATCTCTTGAAAGTTCTCTTCAATTTTACCCAAAAAAGCTAATTAAGAAGGAAAAAAAAAAACAGGTTCACATTGTGTATTTGGAATTGGCAGTGCCTCCTTTGTTCTTCTGCCACTGGTTAAATTCTCTTTACCTCCTTTTCCGTCATACCCAGGAGCCATGTCAGTTATTTAGATGCTTCCTCAGGAAGGAAATGTACAGTAGCATTTCAGCATCTTAAACAGCTCAAAATATATTATTCAAAAGTAATCATTAGCAAAATGCTATTTAGCTAGTGGCAACTTGCAAATATTGTAAAGTTTAAATTAATAGCAACAAGAATGGGAAATGAAATCATTTATTATTCTTGAGAGCCAATTCTGTACACTTTTATGCCTTGAAACTACTTTCTAATCTTATTATTTAAAAAATAATGACCCAGTCTTACTATTTTTCCCTTTTTTTTTTTTTTTTGCCAGCCTATAAAGCCTTAAGTATGTTGGTTTCAAAATGGTTTGAGCAAAACCTCATTAGAATTATATGCTCCATCTGTTTTTCTCATTGGAAGCTTTATAAAATGCTCCTTCAAATGAATCAAAGATAACTGTGTGAAATAGTCAAGTAATGTGCTTGTTTTGTTCTGTTCTGTTTGTTGTTTTGTTTTTTGTTTTTTCTTCACTCTTTGCAGTTAAAAAGCACCAAGGAATTAGCAGAAATCAATGGGCATGATGAATCTCAGGCAAATGTAGGTACTGCTATCTATGCATAGATTTTTATACATATATGTATTTTATACGTATATATACACACACACACATATATATGTGTATACATGTGTATGGTCTCAAATTTACTATTTATATATATGTATATATATATACATATATATGTATATATATGTGTGTGTGTATATATGTATATGTACATGTATATATGCATGTGTATGGTCTCAAATTTACTATTTATGTCTTAAAGCTAATAGAATGGCTGAATGATTTGCACATCAGATTTGAAGTGGCTGGGTTGGGGTTCTGTTTGGCGTTTTTTGTTGGTTTTTTGATTTTTTTTTTTCCTGAAGCCACAGGTTCAAATCCCAGTAAACTTCATTTTGAGGTAGATAAATTGGGTTCCATGCAATTTACTTTGTAGGATTTATTTGGATGAGTCTTTAACAACCAGTGTCCTACTTGCTGTATGTGGGTGTTAGAGATACCATGGAAACGGCTGCAAGAGAAATGTTTTGCCTTAGTGTCCTGTCCAGGATTGCTCAAGCTACAAAGTTATATCGTTTGTCTTTGTGGCTGCCACCTTGCAGCTGAGCAAGCCTGGCCATATTTCAATTGTTAGTGAAATGGTTCACGTACCTGTGTGATTTGGAAACAGTTAACTCACAGGAGAGGACTAAATTAATTCATTGATTCATTATTTTTTCCAAAACCATTAAAGGACTTGTTAAGATCATGTTTTTTTAAAATCTGCTGCCAAAAAAAGAAAAAAAAAAGATAAAGCAAACAAAAAAAACAAGCTTCTGTTATTCCCTTAATGACTGCAGTCAAAACAGCAATTTGAATAAGGGAAGAGAGGAAAAAAAGGAAAACTTTCCTGCTACATTTGTCATCCAAACCATGCAGCTTTGTGCTTTGTCACAAACATATGAAAATTAAAACTGATTATATAGGACATCTTCCTCCTAGCCAAGAGAACAAGCAACAGTCTGAACACTAACACATTTTAACATCTATTTTAGTCAATGTGTTGTCTAATCGCATAGCCGGGAAAGTGGTTTTGTTTTAAACCTGAATGGAAAGCTCAGATTTTTCGGACAGCTTTGTGATAAGGAAATGATGTCTTCCTTTTTTAATCCTTTCCTCAGTCTCCTTCATTGTGAGCTGTTTCCACAGTGAAGTCGATAGAGCCTCATAGCTCTCAGCGTTTGGACAGGAGACATTCAATATTGTCTGATAGCTCCAACAATCTCCAGTTGCAGCCTGTCTGCACAGCCTCTCATTGCCCCTTCAATAGGTTCTGTTTGCGAACTAGAATAAAGATGTTAATCCACCAAAGATCTTGAAATGCTCACATTTGCTACCTAAAACCTTGTTGCCATACATTAGCTGGTTGCAGGTTTCCAAAGGAATTTAGAAATGTAGGACAGAAACTTTCTAAACGAACTTGCTTCCTCTCCAAAAATGCATAGGAAACAGGATGTTTGACAGGATTTAAATATTTTAAAGGAAAATTACTGAAATGCTTCAACTTATATCATTCTGGCTTATCTCTAACTGGACAAAATAGAAGAGCCCAAAAGTTTAGGGTTTTTTATATAATATAAAGGTTGAAATAGAATTAAAAGGAAACATTTCAGTTGTGTAAAGACAGTTTCAGTACTTCATTCCTAGATATCTGAACCAAAATATTTCAGAATCTTTGGTTAATGGTAAACTTTTCAAAAACTAATATTTTATTAGTTAAAATAGCTGAATTTTCCATAGAATAGAAAGTCTATTTTCCACCACTTTTCCATCAACTCTTCCCATGATGACCTCATAGCAATATTAGACTCCTAAGAAAATCAATATCTAATTCAATGATGAAGAGGAAGTCCAGACAGCTAAAGTTATTGAATCACAGCTGCAGCCATATATTCAACAGTTACAGTACTGTGAAATTGAAGCAGCACAAATGGAAATAGAGAAATAGAGAGAAAGAAATTATGTTAAAACATTTTCTATAGTAATGAACATTGTAAAATGGAAGTTGAGATGCCTTTTAAACAATTGTACTTTATATCAAATATGGGGTGCTCAGGTGTTGTGCCTTGCAGGTTGTCTATCCAAGTCTATTCTCAGCAGACTTTGTGGTTCTCGCCCTTGGCCAGTGTGCAAATCTGGGATGATCAAAGAGAAAAAGGCTTGGTCGCTCCTACGTGGATATAAGTGAAGTGTGATTCATATAATGGGATTAGAACATATTTGTTACAGTTGACAAGTTGAATTCAGCAAATGAAATACCTTTACATGCTGAGCCATAGTGGGAGGTGCTGGAAAAGAAGAATGACAATGTATGTCTATATACTGAACACACAATCTAATCTTCACACTATGGCATATTTAGATTACTTTGTGGAAAAATAAGGCTTCTAGAAAGGACAGTAGAAACTTTAGGCACACCGAATACAATTGAGAAAGCCCATACTATAATCTTAAAAATATTATTTTCTGCAGTTCTCAGGCTTTCTGCTGATGGCATTGGTCTGCAGCATATTTTACTGTTTCTTGAAATAAAACCTGGAAATATTTTTTTAGTAAAGCAGATACAGATGAAAACATGTACTTAGACCTATCATGATGTGTTTTCTACATTTCCATTATGTGAGACTGTTCTGAAAGGGAAACGAGGATCTGGACAGCTTTCAAAAAAGAAAACTTCTCTTCTGAAATGTGCCCAACCTATAAATGGCCCGATATTCAGGGTTTTTTCTCCATTTTTTGTTTTTTTTCAGGAGAATTGAGCAAAGTTAACTAAGAGGCTGGAGCAATTGCAATATTACCCTCCCTGCCATAGCATTTCACACAAAAATCGGGGTAGAAGGTGGGGAAACCTGAAATTTTAGCGTGTTGCCAGTACATCTGTTATTTCCAGAAAGCAAAACCATCTTACAAGGCTCTGTAAACAGTCATAAGGGTGTTTCATGAGTGACCTGCCAGGTACATGCAGTAATATTTGTTATGGCTGTTGACATTTCCCAGCAATACTCTGCATCAGGAAAGGCCAAATGTCAGGCTCAGCAGTACATAGAGCCTGCAATAGTGGCCTGGTGTTAACAGAGACTTCAACACCTGGGACTGCTAGAGGTGCTGTCACTGAGCATTCATTTCCATCAGCTCTGTGGTTAAGGAAAAGGTTGCTTATTGTTTCTACCCCCCCCTTCCTTCCCCACCCTTTTAATTTCCTCTTCATTGCTGCATATAGTGATATTTAATTCCCATCTCTGTCTTAACTGAAGAGAAAATAATGGCCAATGGCCAATTAAAATTTCAGATATAATCCTCTTCCAAGATGTTCCCAGACTCCTGAGACCTGATTAGTCCCAACATGAAAAAAAAATCTTGCTTGGGAGGTGTGCTTGAGTAGAGAACATTTTGCAAACTGAAAATGCTACTCATGTTTTGTGGCTTAACTCTGCAAAGGCAATTTTTTCTTCCACTCTTTCTGTAAGTCCAGTGGCTTTCTGTGGAGTAGGTTAATTCTGTGTTTTGATCAAAGATCTCCTTTTGGTCACTGAGTTCAGTATACATAGGACACTGCATGCAAATACAGTTATGTAGCCTTGGTGAATACATTCTTGTTTTGGGGGAGGGGAAGTTAACATCCATGGTGTTCCTCTATTGTTAATGGAGACAGAGAGACTTTTTTTTTTACCCAAGTCTCACTTTAGAAGTACTCAGATCTTCCAGGTGATCTCCCTGGGCAGCCTTCCTTAGTCCTGTGAGTAACTCCCACCCATTGTAAAAGCGCTAGCAAATGGTCATCAGAGAGTATCCGTCCTCCAAGTTCAGACCAAAGCAAGATATGTGTCGTGGTTGCAAAAGCATTTTGAATGCCCAGATTGAAATTGCATGATAAAGTCCTGAGTCTGTTGAAATCAATAATTAAATTCCCATTAGGTAAAAAAGCCAGTATTTCACTGAAAAGACTTTTAGGGTTACTTCATTATCACCAAGGCACAATAAAGTGAATATATTTCAGCGAGTGAAACTGATTCACCACAAGGTTTTTTACCACCTTTTTGTTCTGTTTGAGTTTCATTGTTTGAACAAAGTAATGACTTTGACCTCATCCATCCATCTTCCTCCAGTAAGCATCTTCAGCAACTTCAACACAATATTATGTGGGTTTTTCTCCAGACACAAAATCAATAATATTAAGAGATGAATTTTTTCATTGGAATGCTTGAAGCTCTTAACAAAGTATTTCTCAATTTCAACCAAGAATCTTACATTTGATGTTGATTCTTCCCTTAATTTTTCTCCTCTGTATCTGCTTTTCAATCATTTACCAGATGATCCCTGACTCCAAGGAACAATGTATATTTTGCTCATTTTATTAAGTTGCTTACCTTATGCTATACTAGAAGTGATGTTATTCCTAACAATACCTTAGTCTTCTCTTTTCACATAGTACAGTTAATCATTGATGATCTTGATCAAAGACAAGTAAAGATAGCTCTTAAATGAGTCTCATTTTTACAACAATCTATGCAAAAATTTTAAAAGCTGACACCCTTCAGGTTTTTGAAAAGTCTTTAAATCTATCATATTCACCAGAGTTCAGTTCTTGTACTTCACTAGGCAAACCTTTAATGGAGGCACCCAAGGGTACATGCTGCGAATGTCCCACATCAATGTATGTGTTAATAAACACCATCCACAGGGTGGAGCATCTCCATGCTGTGCAACTGCCTCACTTCCAGCCGTGGTGAGATGATAAGGGCCCTTGAAACAGGGAGAGTCCAATGCCTGCTCAAATCATCCTGCTGGTTCAGGACTGTGGGACTAAAGTTGATCACTTTTATTGATGAAGACCTCAAGTGGCTGCTGATTCTTTTGCTTCACTTTCTTTTGAATGGAACAGCTAATTCCCAGCTAGCCCCCTCTTCAAAAGGCTTGCTCTTCCCATAACATGGACTTGTAATAAAAAATGTGTTCCAGGCAGCTAATATAAGAGCAATTAGAGCCTAAAGTAAGAAGCCAGTGCTGAGCTTGCACACGTCAGGAAATGTGTGTTTCTTTTCTATCTCAAATTCCCAGGTTTGTTAAGCTGTGAGTCTCAGCCTCAGCAAGCTGATGTGAGTAATTGAGTAGCTTCCTTGGCTTCTCTGGTGTCCTTTGGCCTTGCAGCAGGCATTTTGGTACCACATGGGAGTGATCAGGTACTGCAAAAAAGTGAGGTGATGACAGCTGGGTGTGTTTGAAAGTCAGGAGAGGGCACTAATAGCCTTCTGTACATGAGAGCTTGGGAGTGACATCCCCTGAAGGGAATGTCAGAAGTTGGGCTTTGCATCTCTCCTCAAAATGAGAAGGTTCAAAGCTGCATTTCTCAAAAAAGAGTGTTGTCTATGTGCACTCTATGTTCCCTCTGTTGTAACTGCTCCTCTTTGCAAGATTTGGCCAACTAATCAATCTTACAAACGTGGTTAATTTTCTAAAGAGAACAAGGAGGAATAATGGTGCAGTGCAGGGAGATGAGGGTAGCCCCTTACTGAGAGGGAGAAGTGGGGTTTGGCTTCTCATCATTGGTGTTATACCATTAGCAGAAGGTGCAAGGCCGCTGTATCCTGATTGGAGTGGGGTGTAAAGGCCCCAGGGTCTACAGAGATTCATTTACTGGCTGTATTCAGGTTCTTCTGTCCTGGTAGGGCCAGGATCATGAGGGTGAGAAGTGGCCATGCCTCTTTCTGCTCCCTGTCTTTTCCATTCCAGACATTTATTTGTAACCCTTCCATCATTCATTTTTTCTTATTTCCTTCAACATAAGGAGTATGATAAATATGAAGTATGATAAATTCAAGCAGCTATGACCCATTCACAGATCAGCACATTTCCTACTTTACCACAGCAGGCATGAGGAATGACTACCTCATGAATTCAGTTCCATGAGGCCTGTAAAATAGCAGGAGTTTCAGTGGCTGCTGAGGACCATGTTATCAAAGAGCCTGCTCAGCCTTCAGAAGCTCTTAGATACTGATAGATCAAGTCCCCCTGAGTTCCCCACGTCACCGCCCCAGCCCTAGTGTAGCATGTTAGAGGACAGCAACAGCATTTCATTAGCACAATGCAAATCTCTCTGCTGGCTTAATCATAGTCTCTGCAGTTTCAGCCAGGATCTTACCCTACAAAGAGCAAACAGCTACAACAAGGTATGTGCTGACATAGAGTGTGGTATCTGAAGCAGGTCTGGGCTGTAGCAATAACCCCTTTGTTAAAGTGTAGCAAGAAATCACACCACTTCTTTTGTCCCTAATTAAAAGTATCAGAGTGGCATCATAACTTGGCTTTTGATTCTTGTCATCTGAGGGAGGAG
This sequence comes from Indicator indicator, assembly GCF_027791375.1. NCBI lineage: Eukaryota > Metazoa > Chordata > Aves > Piciformes > Indicatoridae > Indicator > Indicator indicator. Next base: position 33,237,256 of record NC_072010.1, read on the forward strand.
AAAAGAGAACTCTGAGACACAATGATGAAACCAATTCAGCCACCCACTCAGCAAATCACCATTTTTTGACTTTAAATTTCATATGAGCTCCACAGGGAGACAGTTCTTCAATGCCCAGAGCTACCTGACATTTTAATAATATCTGATCATTATGTGCAGCCTTTCATTCCAAAGCATTTTCCCTGAGTACACTGCACACGTATACAGGAGTCATCCCATCATTTCTACTGAGGAATAACATTCAGCCTTATACATATGCAGCTGTGTGCTTAACCCACACAGTGTACAAGTCAGATTGGCTTGTCAGAGCACTCAGGCTCCCCCGCAACCACCTGAAGGATGACAGGCCACCTCTGCTTCAGCTGCAGTCCTGCTACTGCAGTCCTGGGGGTTGTACACTACATTTAAGCTCCCTTAAACCTGCTGAAATCCTTCAAGGAATAGACAGCAAAAAGTCACAGAAGCAAGAAAGGAGCTTCAATACCTCCCAAGAGATACTACTCACAGACTCATAGAATAGTTTGGGTTGGCAGGGACTTTAAAGATCATCTAGTTACAACCCCTCTGCCATAGGCAAGGAGAACTTCTTCTAGACTAGGTTGTTCAAAGTTGCTGATACAAACATGACTTTAACATTTCCAGGGAGGCAATATCCAGAAATTCTTTGGTAAAACTGTTCCAGTGCCTCACCATGCTCACAGTGAAGAATTTCCTTTCTATGCCTAATTTAAATGTACTCTCAGTTTAAAACCATCACCCTTTCTCCTATAACTACACACCAGTGTAAAAAATCCCTCTCCAGCTCTGTTATAGGCCCTGTTTTAGGTACTAGAAGGCTACCATAAGGTTTTCTCAGAGCTCCTCAGAGCTGAACAATCCTAACTCCCTCAGCCCATCCTCACAAGAGAGGTATTCCATCCTTCTGATCATTTTTGTCACCCTCTGCTGGACCCACTGCAACAGGTCCATGGTTTTCTTGTGTTTGAGACCCCAAGCCTGGAAGCAGTACTTCAGGTGAGGTCTCATGAGAGCCAAGTAAAGGGGAAGAATCACTTCCCTTGACCTGCTGGCTATGCTCCTTTTCATGCAGCCAAGGACACAGATGGCCTTCAGAGCTGCAAGTGCACAATGCTGGGTTGTGTTGAGCTTCTTGTCTGCCAACACCCTCTAGTCCTCCTCAGGAAGAGTTCATTGTCCTAATCAAGATGCAATCCAAAAGAACCAGAAGTCCAAAATGTTCACTTCAAGTACTTTTCATATATCCAGATGTGAATATTTCTGTGAATGTGGGAGTTGCCCGGGGTTTTCAAATATCTGAAATTAGTATTTTCAAATACAAATCCTTGCTAAAAACCATTCACTCTCGTCAAACATTTAAGGTTGCTTTTTCCCTCCCAATTAGTTCCTTTTATTTCAACAAAGACATTTTCAAAACAATCCTGCATATCATGTAAGGGAAATGAATTGCCTTTCCCCCCCTCTCTTTAATGTATTTTTTAGAAATGCAATGTTCTAAAGGAAATTGTTAGAGCAATATTTGTGTTAAAGACCATTTGAAAGGGTCTTACAAGTTCTCATTAAGCATGAAGTATCCCATCCTACAATGACTTCAGCATAGATGTTGGGCAGGCAATGCTTTCATTCAGCCAGCCATTGGTTTGCTGCAATACCCTGGCAGAAAGGGTGCAAAATGACAATTATTTTTTCCCTTGCAAAACAACCACCTTCCCAGCACATGGAACATCTGTGTTAAGTCATGAGGAACCTACACATAAATCCAGCTTTAGAAAATGACGCAACCTGATCATACCTTTGAAAATGAGCATGAAGTAACTTTCATATTAGTCATCCATATCTTACATATCCATAAAATAGATGTGCTCAAATGCAATGAGAAGAATATAAAAAGATAGTTTCAATGAGAAAAACATTTTCAGATTATTGCTAGTGGCCTAAACTCAGCAGGTGAAAGTTGCAAGAGTAAAAGCTTTATAATGAAAAAGTTAAAAGCATCTCTCTTGCAAATGGATCAGAAAAATAGGATGTCAAGAGCACCGTAATACAATTAATCTTTACTCCTGAAAACACTTCTGTCATTCTGTCTAGGATATATTAGTCAAACAAATGTTGGATGCACAGAGGTGTGTTTGAAATATTTCATTTGCAAGGTCTTCTGTTCGCTGGTCTAAGTTTTGTTCACTCTGTTTCTGTAATTTTAACATCAGATAATTTTTCAAGATGGTTGTGTTTATTTGTTAATATCAGCGCACTCTTAGTGTGCTCTTCAATGTACAGTCATGGTGAATTTATATTAGTGTACTTTAAAAGTAAATTTCTATATTAGTGTACTTCCAAAGCAGTTAAAATATTCTGTGGGTAACAAAGTCAATACTAATTTTTTGCATGGCACAAAATAAGTTATCAAGTTTAGGCTTGATATGAATTAAAAGGTGACATCTGGTCCATATCATTTCTAATGACAGACCAGTCACATTCACCAGCAGTCTAGCATATGGCAAATAAGTTCTTCTGCATCACCAGGTAGAGAGTAGAAAGAGAAGGATCCTCTGAGACTCTAGTAAAAACAAAAACAAAAGCAACCAAACCCCAAACACAACAAAAACAACGACAACAAAACCCCAAACAAAATCAACAACAGAAAAAACAAACACTAAGAAACAAGGAGTTCTTTACTGAATTATTGACCTAGTGCTAACTCTAAAAGTAGTGCAGGCCTCTTGTGAGAGTTGTGTTTTTTGGCCAGATGGTTATGTGCCTCGTTCCTGGCCTTATTCTTTTTATATGTGATGCAACATTGTAAACTGTTAAGTGAGTTTTCTCAGTGTCTACAGAAATGGCCAAGAAACTTCTCTACATACAGACAGTGCTTCAGCTCCTTTACTGAAATCAGTTCTTCAGCTGTGAGGAACCAGCACCATGTAAAATGTATTTCTAGGAAGTAGTTAATCTGCTAGCACAAGATCAATTAATTTTCAGGAACAAAAGAATTATATTTATCAAAGATTATGAGCAATTTTCTAGTCAAGTATTTTTAGAGGAGTAGTCAGCAGACAGTCAGACGCAGTCACTCTAAAGAGGACATGCTGAAAGAAGAGCTGTGCATGGCACAAAATGTTCCCAGAGAATTTTGAGTTTCTTTCAGATTTCAGACAACCAAATTTGTCACATAACAACATAGTGTTGTAGCAACCCATGAAGGGGAACAAGCTCCATTAAAAGAAGAATTAGAGCCATTTGGCTGCTGCTGGCAGGGGTTGCTTAACCCCACAGCCCAGTGGAGGCAAGGCGGTCATAGCTCCACGCGACCAAGCAGCAGCAAGGCTGAGCATGTGTTCCCTACAGACACATGTACAAGCACATGTATGCATTATGTGCATCACATGTGTACCCATGCACATGGCCAGCCACACAAGGTAGCACAAACTCAGGATTCATAAGTGTTAAGTAGTGCTACTGGCCTCATCCTGCCCCCCTTTCTGGATGAACAGGATTGTCCTTGTTTGAGCCACGAGCTGCCCAGGGCAAAAAGACAAAAAGGTATTTTACCCCCAAGGGAGTGAAATGAAAACACTTGTACAGAATTGGACGTTAAATGAATACTATTTACAAATATATACTGAAATACAAAAGGTGTTCAGGGAAAAAAGGAATATATACACGAACACAATCAGCTCAGGTCTAGCTTCCCAGCTGTGCCCAACCATGCCTCACAGCTAGGCCAAAACTTCCCAAACCCTCCCCCGCCTCAGCCTCAACAGGCCCAGGAGCAGGCTAGACTGTCCCCCAAGGCCCCCCTACCAAGGCAGGCCTACCAGGCCTAAATGCCCCTCCACCACCACAGGCTTGACCAGGCCTGAGTGCCCCCCACAGCTGGAAAATAGCTTGCCAGCCAAGGCCGCAAACTGCCCCACAAACCAAAAGAGGTAGCAGCCATTGCACGCCCAGAGAGAGGAGGGAGGGAAAGGGAGAACTGTCTGTGGTGTCTGCTTGTATAGAGATCGCAGGATGATGGGATGCAATAACAATAATCACAGTATCCTGGGCTTCCCCTAGACTGTCTAGCCCTTGGAAGACTTTTTATCTATGGTCCTCAACCTCCGACAAGGATAAAGCTTCATTATACATAGATATAACTGGCCTTTGACTCTCAGTCTGTCCTGTAACTGGCCCTTGCCTTACACATGTACACACACACACCCCAACAGTTGCTGGCTTGGACCTCCTGGTCCCTCCACTAGGTCATACGTAGTCTCTGGTCCCTCCTGGATCCATCACAAACCCATGTCCACTTCAATACATGCCTCCCAAGCTTATTATCCTACTCAGTGGCCTGTCTGGCTTGATGCTCATCAGTGATCACAGTGTAGCATATAGACATACTCTGGTCTCTAACTAGTACCCCAGACACACAGCCCTCTGGCTCTTGGTCCCACTCTTAGCTGCTGTGCTCATATCCCCCCCACACACCCCCATGCACACATAACAGGGAGTCTCTCACCCAGGAAAAAATAAATTTAGTTTAGTGAGTATAGTACACCAATCATGGCTTGGCATGGCCAGACAAATGTACTGACCAGCAAACTGTTTACATGAAGCCAGTCCCTTTTATCCCTTTCCCAAATCACTGTGATCCATCCTTTTTCTTGCCTTTTCTTTTTTTTTTCTCCACTAAGGACCCTCATCTAAGTCTTGTAGAATCCCAAGATGCTCTTCCTCTGCATCCCATAATAAGTCCCATGCCTCTATAGGCAGTGGCCCACTCAGACTGTAAAATAATCCAGAGAACATTTTCACTGGCTGGCCTTGATAGGTGTCGTGCTTGACCTCAGGGGCTGATGCTCTCCTGTGACAGCCCTGAGAGGAGCTGGCTCAGGAGACACTGTTTTCTCTAATTAGGTTAGCAGGCTTTCAGCATCTGTGATGGTGCCTCTATCCTTCTTTGTACTGATGGAGATAAGACTTTAATCACAAGTATGAGGAGGAAGCAGCAAGCGATAGTGGTTGTAACATCCCTTCTGCAGGAGATAGAGGCATCTGTCTGTTGATGACAAATCCCACATGTTGTTTGATGAGGGTACAGAACTGGGATGTTGCAGCTGACACTTATCCAGCCATTGCACATTACTCCTTGTTGTGCATCCATGCTCTCTGACCCCACAGCTGATACTGTTTTGAGCAGGAGGTTGGACTGGAGACATCCTAAGGTCACCTGCATGATTTTGCAATTCTGAGTCATGATCACTGCCCGTGAGTGTAATCATACGTTGCCACATTTGCAAGGAAATTTAATTTCAGTCAAATTTAAATAAGCTCTTTTGTTGTAGTTTAGCTCAATTTGGATTGAATAATTTTGTATTCACCACAGGTAAGAACAGAGACAAGAACAGTTGCCCGTTCGCAACTGACAACCATGTTAAGCTGTCAGAAGTCATCCTGTACCTCAACCTTGCGTGTCTCCATATATTTAAGATGCCTGCCTTGATGTGCATTGAAACTATTGCAAGGCTGCCATTGACTTGATTGGGAATTGAATTAGGGTCCATTCACATTAAAGCAGAATTTTCATATGTAGGTCTGAAATACATTTAGAGGTATACCAATAAAGTAAACACAACTATACCAGACGTTAACAGATCCCCAAGTTAATAATAATAAACTAAAAATGTGCAATCTTCATATGGCAGGCCAGTTTCTACCCAATATCTGCAGGAGAATGTTCAAATATGAAGTCTAAGCCCAGTGCTGTGAACTCAGAGCAGGTACACATATACCATTCACAAGGTGAAAGAATGCAGATTTGGTATCACATGTGCATGGTTCTTTCTTCTATCAAAATATTAAACTTCCCTTTTCTTTTCAAGACACAGCATGTCCCTGGCTTATGTTTTAGATATGCTTATGTTTTAGATATGCTTATGTTTTAGGTATGCAGTCTTTCTTCTTCCTACTCATTTTCTCTCATAAATCCCCTGGCTGATGGGAAAGTGTGTTGTATCCCTTATATCTAACAACATTCAGCATCTGCTCTGTCATATGCCTGCTGTGTCCAACATGTAGTCTTTCCTCCTTTTGCTGCTGTTTTAATGTCTCTGACAATTGATTTTGTACATAGAGCACAAATGCCAACATATCCTGTAAATTTTTCTAGTCTGGTAGGATGATATTTTTTGCTGGATCTTTCAGAAGACATAATATTATTTTTGCCACTTCTCCACAAAATTCTGCAAAATCCCATATACTGCGACAAAGGGAATGAGCTCTTTGAAGACAATATGCAAGCAGTCATCATTACCCCTAGATTTTAAGCTGATTATCAAATATTTGGATTAGCCAGATAGTGGAGGGAATATTTCAGCTCTTTGGGTATTTGTCATTTTTGTCCTGATCACGTCAGGTGTCTTCAATGTCATATTCATCAAATCCCATATTCTCCCTTTCAAAGAGAGTCCAGAACAACAGGTAATGTGGAAATGCACTCTGGCAAGACAGTTTCCTGGTAAGGCAGCTGAGCCCTGCTCAGCTCTTGGTCAGCATTTCTGGAGAATGGCAAGTCATCACTCTGCCCTTTTGTAGGGATGCTGGCTAGCACGTTTTCAGGGGCACAGAACTTCTTAGGCTAAAGAGACCCATTTTAATGGTTCTCCAGTTCTGAAGCCCCTATTACAAGAGGGATATGGACATGCTGGAACGTGTCCAGAGAAGGTCCACCAAGATGATCAGAGGGCTGGAGCACCTCTCCTATGAGGACAGACTGAGAGAGTTGGGGTTGTTCAGTCTGGAGAAGAGAAGGCTCCGAGGTGACCTTCTTGTGGCCTTCCAGTATCTGAAGGGGGTCTACAAGAAAGCTGTGGAGGGACTTTTTAGGATATCAGGTAGTGACAGAACTAGGGGGAATGGAATAAAGCTGGAAATGGGGAGATTCAGACTGGACGTGATGAAGAAGTTCTTCCCCATGAGAGTGGTGAGATCCTGGAATGGGTTGTCCAGGGAGATGGTTGAGGCCCCATCCCTGGAGGTGTTTAAGGCCAGGCTGGATGAGGCTCTGGCCAGCCTGATGTAGTGTGAGGTGTCCCTGCCCATAGCAGGGGGGTTGGAAGTAGATGATCCTTGTGGTCCCTTCCAACCCTGACTGATTCTATGATTCTGTGATTTTTGCTAAAGATAGAACCCCCCAGGAGAGAGCAGATATTTTATATTCTGTCTGCCTTTTTTTTGTACTGTAAGACTGGCCCGTAAAGGATTAGTGACATCTGGACTTTTTCTTTAATATTATGCTTTTCCATAGGGGGTAGAAATAAAGCAGTGTGGGACTGAAAGACCCAAATCATCCAGCCTAAGTATCTGGGGCTTTCTGATCTGCTAGTACCCTGCAGTGCAGAGCTAGTCCTTTGATCTTACAGTATGTGCAACCACCTTCTGTAGCGAGTCACCACATCTCTTCCACTCTTCAGGACTTCAGGGCCTCTCTCTGGCAAATGCTGCTCTTATTTGCTGTGCCTATAGTGTGACACTCAGCTGCCCTGTGGTGGACCTTGGTGGACAGTGAGTCCAGGCAGATTTTGGAGCAATCCACTTGCCCATGCCTTTGCTTTTGCTTCCTAAAGAAGACAAGGTACGTAAGAGAATAATCCAAATTCAACTGCTGTCCCACCTTAAGATCAGGGCATGGCTAAAGTATACATCCATGTGCAAAAACTGCCATGTATGACTCTCCACAACCATCAGCTCAGTGTCAATGCTGGTGTCAGAGGTCTGCATGGGGAAATGAATAGTTCATGTGAGAAAATTGTTATTTGCCATGCTCTTTTTTACCCAATAATTTCTTCTAAAAGTTTTCCAAAAGCAGGGAGGCCTTAATCAAAATGCTAGTCCCAAGGAGTATCTGCAGAATCATAGGGTTTGTCAAGCCCATGTAGGAATTTTCATGCCTTTTCTTCATCTGCTGATGGATTAAAGTGCCATTTGCAGGGAAAAGCTCAAACCTGGCCATGGTGAAATCATCACACAGAATGGCTGCATTCATGCTGAGCAGCTCTGGAGCTGTCATCATCAAATCAGGCATCCACGTTCTCCAGCACCTGACATAATTTGTGAATAATGAATAGGGCCAGGTCCCTAATGATCTCCAGGTGTGATTTAACCTGGATTAAGTATTCCACCTACTGTATTTAGTTCTTGCAAGGTCATTTTGCTTCTAGTAAGTGCTGGTTTGCACATGCTCAGCTGTGTTCTTGTCCTTTAATGCAGTAACTGCCAGATGGTAGCAAAATATTCCTTTTGTAATGAAGCCTGCTGAAGGAGACTGCTTAGGGCTTCAGAAAATATAATTTACCAAATAAAGGATGGTCTTCAGGAAAGAAAGGGAATAGGGTAATGTAATATATATTAAATAATTTTCCTGAGGCATCTGGTGATTAGTAGCTTTTCTGATGTCAGAAAGGTGACCTAACTCTGTTTCCAATTAGCTATTGCCTCATTCACCTTTGTACTCTTAAAAGTGTTGTTTCTGTGGGTTGGAATAAGTAGCACCTCTAAAAATGTGCAAATTATCTGAATGAGGATTTGGTCTTAGAGGCCCCATAGGTACCAGATTTTTATCTGCAATGTGTAGTCAGATACTTAAGGTTTTCACTTACACTCTAATTAGCCTGGTTTCTGGGTGAATTACACACTCATTTTCTAGACAGAATTATGCCCATCTCTCTCAAATCTCTCTTAATTCCTAGCAGCATTATTGTTGAATCTATTATGTGACCATTCACACCCTGGGTTTTCTCATGGCCTGCACAAGCTTATTTTGACAGCTGAATACATCAGAGTTGTCTAGTTTATTGTATTCTGTGGGGCAGGTACTTTGGGATGGAAGAAACCCCTTCTTTTCAAACCTCCAAGAGCCTGCAACCTTCTAAAGCCAGTCATTTGCTAAGTAGCTATCTTTCCCACTCTTAGTTTCCTCAGGCTCCTGCATAACCAATTTTTTCACTCTTTTATCCTCTGTACTAACACACAGTTAAGGAAGACTTGATGTGACTTCCTTTAGCATCCATTTACACTGTCCTATAAATCATACAGAATGTTCTGTACCGGCTCAAATCTAGTCATTAAATGAGAACCCATCTGTTCGTTGTTCCCAATGGGAATATAGTTTCTTTCTCTGCATCACTGCTTGACAAAACTTCTAATCCCATCTGAAACGGCTAGTGTGCTGTGTTTGAGGCCTGTTATATCAAATACACATCTCTCTGCTCTTTCCTTCCCCTCTCAGGAATTGCTGGCTTTAGACTTCTTTTCTGTCTCTGATGGATTAAAAAATTACATCTTAACCTATACAAGCTCTGGTGGAATATGTTGCTCTGCTCTTCTGCTGCAGTATCGTGAAATATGTCATCCAGCTCAGTTCCTTTGATCCGTAACCCCCTTGTCATTACTGCCTTTATGGAGAAATTAATGTGAACACTTCTCTTATTTCTGTTTGAAACTCTGCCTGAGTTTTCTTTCACAGTTCTTGGATGTCGTGGCCAGCAGTAGATCAGTGTTCGCACTAGCCTTTATCTCTATCAAGAGAGAAATCAACAGTGCCTGACAACTTAGAGCATAGTCCTGCTGCTATAATGTGTGCAGTGCATTACAACACTACAAGTGTTAGTGTCAGGGTGATGTAGCTTCCAGAGCACTCAGGCACACCATTATTTTAAGTCTCCCTCCTATCTGTAGGTGTCTAAATCTGTGCTGTGAGTTGCCCTTTGCAGCCAATGAGAATTATAAAATGTGTACCTCTCTGGTCTGGTTTATGTCAGTATGAAGTAAATAACTAAAATACATGACTGAAAAGTTACTTCATTTCTGCTGACTAAAAATGCAGCAAAGGCTGACTATCTTACATGTACACAACAACACATGGGTGTCTGTTCAGGAGACATTTCTCAGCTGGCCATTCCAGCTGCAGCAAACCACAAGTGACTCAGTCTGTCTCCACTCCTTCACTGTGGGCTAAGGTCTGTCAGAGCCCCTTGTTGATGGGGGCTAAGGGTACTCGTATGACTGTATGTCACTCAAGTGCACATACAGTGTTCTGACTCTTTTTACCAGTCTCACAAGCTGGGAAGCATTTAGTCATCTAGGCACATTTGACATATTTTGGAGTTTTGGCCTTTTTTTTAGCACAGATTTTTCACACATTCAGAAATGTCCAAGAGCAACACAAACCCGGTGTCTCTTTTATTGCCAAAAATACTTGCCTAGAATTTAGGAGCGAGTCACCACCATAAATCCCTCTTCTAGGTGGGCCGCACCGTTACACCAAGTAGTGCAAATTTGCTTGTATTTAAGGCTACCTAGTACCATGCAACCTCCAGCTGCTTACCTTGACTCTCTCAACCAGAACAAGAACACTATTATTAATAGCACAGTCCCACCTCACATCACCATATCTCCATCCCATGCTCTTTGCCCCCGAAGTTTTGCATGAATTGCTGAGCAGTTCACGGATCAGATGCAACAGTGAATCACTGCCTCACCAAGACATTGATTACTACATACCAGTTGGTCCATGGGTAGAGCCCATGTGTATGCTTGGTTATTGTGCAGTGTGTGTTGAGGCCTCACATACACTTGCATGCTTCTGAAACAGAGATCATTTGTTTACTTCAGGAGAAGAGCAGTCTGTGTCATACAACTACCTGGATACTTCTGATGAAGCATCTAATGTGGTAGTTTGTCTGATATTTGGATGATTCAGGCCACCTGATTGTGACTTGTTTGTTCTTAAGGCTGACTCTCAGTCATTAAAACAAAGTAGCTTTATGCAAACCACTTATTAGGAATGGTCTCTGAAACCTGCTGACCTCCAAAACATGCTTGAGAATTGTCTGGGACAGGTGCTAGGAACTGGCCAAAGAGCACAATAGGGGCGATGATTGTCTTCTAGCAGCTAAAAACACTGCTAGTGACTGTTGAATTTACTCCTACAGCTGTAGCTGAATGTTTCCTTTCCTGTTCCCTAGAGGCGGTCTTTGTTTACTGCTTTGATAGCTAGCAAATGTGAGTTTTCTGACCATTCCCACATTTTATGGCACATCTCTCAAGCTGTTATAATGAAGAAGCACTAGCAACAAAGTTATAACTTATTCCACAAGCAAAATTTCTCTTCTTAGCAGCTCTTTCCATAAAGGTGCTTCAAAAAATGTCTTATTATTCTGCAAAGAAATCAATTGTTTATTATTGTCCTGTCTTTAGATGTTGAATTAATATTCTTTTTTACAGAGTTGAAAGGAAGCAGACAGGTTTAATTGAACTAAATGAAATCTACATGACCACCTGTTTGTTTTTCTTAAACCATATAGGAAATCAATGTATTGACAGTAGCATTGGTCAATCAAGACAGAGAAAAAAATTCAGAGAAACGAAGCCCGGGTCTAAAATCAGAGAAAGAGGCACTACTAATAGGTAAGCCAAGCCCAGAGAATATTCTTGAGGACAAAATGCCTTTTAACAAACTTTTAGGTTGCATATATGTTTACATACATCTTTGTTGTAATAAAAATTTAAAAATACTTTTTTTTTTTTTCATCTGCATTCATAACAGCTTTTAGTAAAGGGAATCCTAAAACAGAAGCGTTTTTGGTTGGGTTTGGTTTGGTTTGGGTTTTTTTTGTTGTTTTGTTCTGAAAAGCTCTTCGGAGTTTAATGAAAGTATTTCAGATGTGACGGAAGTAATGGGACTTCATTTACACTTGCAGCATGAAAGTATGAAGATTTTATTAACACCAAGATTTAGCAGGCTAGAATTGTACAACTTGTTATTTGGTTATTAGACAAAATGCTGAAGGAGAAGAGGATGGAAAGAATACCAGCAAACTAGCAAGCAAAAAATAATATGTATATACCAGATGTATTAAGCAAGCCAGATTTATGCTTTTGACATTAGATGAGATAATTAGTAATTGAATAATTATAAACAATACCACAAGGACTGTCATACCCTTTGCCTAGAATAAAATCTTTAAAATAAACTCTGGCTCTGGCCAACCTGATGTAGTGTGAGGTGTCCCTGCCCATGGCAGGGGGGTTGGAAGTAAATGATCCTTGTGGTCCCTTCCAACCCTGACTGATTCTATGATTCTATGATTCTATCTGTGATTCTAAAAGTGCCTAAAAGCTAAAGCTTATAGGCAGTGGGCCTGTTAACCAGCAGCTAGTATTTAGCCACACTGGAATGCTGGCTGTACCTATGCTACTCTTGGAGGGAACATGCCCCCTTTTTATCCATGCATGTTTTGCATTTTTTTTCAGCAGGACAGGTTTTCATGGAGCTAAAGGTCTGCGGTCCAAAGTGCTCCCTATGGTGTGGTTGCCAATCACAGAAATGCTGACCTGAAAGACCAGGTTTAATTTCTTTGGTTGGGTCGTTTCACAAAATCAGCAATGGCACAGTAGGTGATAGTTCCAAAACTACCTCAATTTGTTTAAATGCAACTCATTTACATCTGCTAAGCACCAGGAAAGTCACTGCTTTATTGCTGGGGCACAGATTCACAATGTTCAGACCAGAAAGGTCAGTTAAAAGTGAAGGATGTATTTAAATGTTTAAAGGTCTTAGTTCATAAACTTCTTGTGACTGGTGAGATGTGGAACATTGGGATGAACAGAAATTAATAAATTCATTTCTTTTTGCTTGTTATTTTTAAAAAATGGGATTTTTAATTGCAGTGGGTGGTATTTGGTCTGTTCAAAGATAACTTCTGTGAGAAGGACATCAAGGATGGGATTTTAAACAAAATAATCAACTTTTTTTCTAGGTGATTCATTATTTGAATGTAAGGAGTGGCAGCAGTATCCCAAAGTGGTTTCCATCCAGCTGTCCAGTGGCACACTCAGATAAACAGTGTAATCTTAGTCTAGGTATTGCTGGTCATAATACCCCCACAACTGGCTCATTGTTATTGGTTGAAAGGCAAAAGATTGCTCAAGATGGATTTCATGTTATCTCTTCCTCTGAGACCAGTTCAGTTGTGTCAAGGGGAAAAAGGGCTTTGCTTCCATCCATTCACTAAATTTGTCTGCATTTTACAAGATTCAGTATTGATTTAGAGAGGGGAAAAAAGCATTTTAAAAAAATATATTTAAAAGTTAACCTGGAACTCCAGTCAATAACTATAAAATATTTCCAAGTGCCCTTTTATTTACATTATGTGAAAGACCTAGCATCCTGAATATCCAGGATCAAAAATCCTTGGGAACACAAACAAACACAATGCCACTGGTAAAATGTGATTTGAATGCAAATTGGATTTCCAGTCAACTCACCCAAGTGTAATGGTTTTGACTTTTGCTTCAACAGCTCTTGTGAGTGTGCTTATGGTCACGCACAGCACAAAGGAGGCAACTGCTGCAAGGACTTGTCATAGTATAAAATTAAATGCACACCCTTCTCTTTGCTGATTTAGAAATCTGTAAACCCTATTGGGAAAATGAAGGAAGAAAAAGCATTTTCTTTGCAAAGGCAGTTTAAAATGAGCTAAATTTTACTTATAATTTTCAACCGTGGCCAGTATTTGGGGAAAATGAATTCCAATATTATCCTAATTCATTTAACATCAAGAAAGCAGTATGGCCTGCAGTACACAAGATACAGTGACCCATTTTTGTCATTTGTAAGCATTTTTAATCCGGGTGTTTATGCTTTAAATATAAGGAACTTCCCCCAGGGTGGTTCAGCTAAAAAACTCATCCAAACAGAATCGAAAATATTTGCACTGATTCTTTCAGTTCAACTCTCCCCAAAGTGTAACTAACACACATGTCATTTTGTATTTTCACTCCCTTTTTAGAAAAGGAGAAATTAGATAGTGCTTTTAATAGCAATTCTGATCCTTCAAATGTTGTTTTTCTCTGGTCATCATTGTTATGCTGTCACTTGATTTTCACTGCAGAAAAAAAATCGCTCAACTTAGATCCTGACTCTTCCTAAGCCACTTTTATTTCTATACCTTTTACAATGATGCCATAAATAACAATGAAGATAGACAGAACTGGCTTTCTTTTAAGAGAAAGTAAATAAGTAAATATGGCATAAAGGATTTGTGTTTTCTTCAGCAGCAGTTGAGGGTAATACAGATTAAACACTTTTCATAACCAGCATCAGCATAATTATTAGGAAAATTTGAAGGACTGAAGTTTCAGACACAATTACATGAAACATTTTCACAACAGAGCAGCCATTCAAGGGAAAAAAGGCAATAATTTTACCATTAAAATATCCACAATTTTATATTGGTAAATCAAGCATAAAATTGGTAGTTGAAATGCTTCCAGCAAGTCTTTGTTTAGAAATTCCTTTATTCATCAGTATATTATCTTGGTCACTTACTTGCTAACTGCTGTCATTCCTGAAGATGAGCTATTGTGTTTACCATGTTATTATGACTATATTAAAAATGTGCCATTTTCTTATGTTTATTGGGCTGTGTAAGAAAAATAGGAATCATAATTCATACTGAAAAACCTGCAAGAACTGACTATTTGTTTTTTAATGATATATTATCTGAGGTAATTTCAATACTTTGTGTACATTTGTTTTTAATACAGGTATCATATCTACATTTCTTCACGTCCACCCTTTTGGAGCCAATATAGAATATCTTTGGTCTTACATGCAGCAGCTGGACTCCAGGGTAAAGAAATTTAATCAAAATCTGTTTTCTCTATAGAAATATTGTATTATTCTTTACTGCAGGTTAAACTCTTGGTGCATTTCCATTAGAAAGATAATGGGATATGGGGCTTGGGGGTTTGCAGTCTTTATTCATTTGCAAATTACAGTACATGTGCTTGTTGAGTCCTTTGCTTCACACTGTTTAGCTATTTGTTGCAAAGAAAAGCAGACCTTTAAATGGCAAGGACTAGCAGCTGATTTTATGATACATGATCCTGAAATACAACTGAGGAGAAAGAAAGCAGAGCAAGAGGCAGGTGTAACCATGGCCATAAAATTGCGCACAGTTTTAGGAAATGATTCCTTATTCTTCCAAAAGTCATCAGTCATGGGTCAAACCAAACACAAATTGTCATGAACACGTGAATGGACCATAGCCTTTGTCTCCACATGAAAGTGGAGAGAGCCTCATAAAAAAATTGGCTGACCCCACTGCTAAATTCAGAGGTCTGACAAAAAAATGAAGCCAACACACTCCAGTCCATAGTCAATATATAGTTGTAGGATAAGATTATTTGTCTCACTTTTAAGTATCCACTGTAAAAGGACCTGTTCCTCTCCACTGAATATTAAGCAAGACAAGGGTGAGAAGCTCAGCTGTGAAATAGCCACCTTTGATCAGGTGAATGCTACTCTAAGTGCTAAGCCATGGCTCTGCAGTATGCTAGGCTGTATATGATACTTAGCAGATGCAAGAGTCACCCTGCAGTGAGCCACAGCTCTGATCCACATCTGCCAATACTTCATCTTGGTATGATGCTGGCTTAGACCTTCTTGCAACTCAGAGTGAGGATATAGCTATGCTGTGCACCTGGACTCAAAATGTTAGTGGGACTCCTTGTATGGCAGTTGTTAGACACAACTCATTTGGTCCTGCTACTATTTTGTTCCTGAATGCTCACTCCAGCTGATGACCTTCAGGCTGCTTTGATGGGCTGCTTCATGCCTCTTGAGAATCCTTCCTCTGTTTCTATGAAAAAGTGTATAGTTAAAAGCAGAGGAGATCCTGAGCTAGAAGCCCATTGGAAGTAAGATAGGTTGTATGGATGAGTGAGGAAGGATGAAGTTCTTAGACACTATCTTCAGGCTGTGGCAGCTCAGATTTGCTAGTACTTTATGGTCCAGTGCTACTCACAATGAACAGGGAGTGAGGGATGAAGATGATATGAGGAAGTGAGAAGTGAGAGACTGGTAAATTTCATTTTTAAAAAAAATATCAAATCTTATGAGACCTGATACAACCAGAGCTTCACACCTCACAGAATCACACAGAAACATTCATGTTGGAAAAGGCCCTGAGGATCCCCAAGTCCAACTGATAACCCTACTCTACAAGGTTCACCCCTAAACCATATCCCCAAGCACCACATCCAAACGACCTTTAAACACATCCAGGGCTGGTGACTCAATCACCTCCCTGGGCAGCACATTCCAATGCCTGACCACTCTTGCTGTGAAAAAATTTTCCCTAATGTCCGTTCTAAACCTAGCCAGTCACAGCTTGAGACTATTCCCTCTTGGTCTATCACTAATTACCTGTGAGAAGAGACCAGCACCAGCCTCTCCACAACATCCTTTCAGGTAGTTGTAGAGAGCAATGAGGTCTCCCTCAGCCTCATCTTTTCCAAACTGAACAGCCCCAGCTCCTTCAGTTGCTCCTCATAAGAATTGTTCTCCAGGCCCTTCCCCAGGTTCATTGCCTTCCTCTGCACTCACTCCAGCACCTCCACATCTCTCTTCTATTGAGGTGCCCAAAACTGGGCACAATAATCAAGGTGTGGCCTCAGCAGAGCTGAGTACAAGGGGACAATCACCTCCCTACTCCTGCTGGACACAGCATTTCTAATACAAGCCAGGATGCCATTGGCTTTCTTGCCACCCAGGCACACTGCTTGCTCATATTCGGTTGCTTGTTGATTAGAACCCCCAGGTCCCTTTCTGCCAGACAGCTCTCCAGCTACCCTGCCCCAAGCCTGTAGCACTGTTGTTGTGACCCAAGTGCAGGACCTGGCCTTTGCCCTTGTTGAAGCTCATCGCATTAACCTCCTCTTCTGCTTCTCTGTTCCTTGCCTCTACCACATCTACACCTTCCTTCATCTTGTTCCCAGTTCCTGTAGTACCCAGTATGCCCAATTTTCTCAGTCATTTTTCGAGTTTGGCCAAATTTCAGCTGCTTTTTCTCCTGGCTGACCCCTCCAGCTCTGTATCTCCTGGGTAACAACAGCAATAATTTTAAACACCAGCTTCTTGGGCTCCATCCCTGCTGCTAATTGCTTGTGCCCCCTTTGCTTTTCAACTTTCTCCCCTTTCACTGCTGCAGTCCCTTCTTTTGCATGTTTGTGGGCTCTGTCCTTGAATTTCTACTCACATGAGTGATGTGTTGGCTTCTACGAAGCTGCCAGGATCAAACCCTTAACTTGGAAACACAGCCTGCATGGAAAGAGCATTGTGTCCATCTCTCCAAGGTGACAATGAACCAGCCCCTGCAGCTCCTACTGGACCTACCTGCTGCATAATAAACATGAGTTGCAAAATTTGACCTCTCTGGTTTATTTTGGAAGTAGCTGCTTGTAGTAACAAATTACTTTTTAATAGCACAATCCAGAGATGCAATCTCAGAGATGAATTTCAATTACTTTCCATGGTTAGCCTGTCATTCCTCACCTGAACAGGATTGATAAGGTCAATATACTCAGGCAAGCTGGGGGCACAGTATAGAGCTCAGATACATTACCCAAAGGTAACCAGCTATCCATTACCAGCATGAGAGTATGTAAAAAAATGGACCTGATTACTCTGGAGCTTTAGACTGCCCCCAACACTGATTTTAAATGCCTCCTTTAACAAGTGATTTAATCATTTCATCTTTTTGCTGCACTAGAGTTTTCATGAAAATAAGAGGTGATAGATATTTTCTCACCTCCCTTGGGTAGAATGAGGTATAATTAGCATAATTTATGTTTGTATTTTATGTTTTAAAAAGAAAAGTTTTCATTGTGGAAGGTTCCTACTAATAAGGATAATCAGAAAGATCATCATTGTCAGAGAAGCCAGTCAAACCATGGAGATAGCTGTGGAAAAGAGACAGCACCCACAGAATTATTTACTGTTCTTTTCATGACCATCACTTTAAAAGAAGTAGTAGTATAAACTAGTTCATTTTCTGTTCATTTATTGACCTCCCTACTGATTATACTAAAAAGATGGCCTTTATGAAAATGTTTTCTGCAATGAGAGCATCTTTGCCATTAGCAAGGTGACCAGTCATCAATGTTTGAAAACTATAAAAACATCATTAACAATGCTGAGTTGGGAACTTCACTGCTTAGTTATCTGGGGATGCTGAACTGGGCCCAGCTGGGAGAAGAAGGCTCCATGGATAGTCAGCCCTAAGTTACAAAATGAGCTGGTTAAAATTAAAGTGTCCTTGTTAGGTTTTTTGCAAGAGAAAATTTGATAGAGCTGGGAGGAGGATTCAAGAGCTCATGGAATAAGAAGGAAGAGTAAGGTCCCATTTGATTCCTTCTCCTCACAAGAATACCCACAACTGTAGTTCTTAAATGGACATTGTACCACAGGGTGTACCTGCAGCCTCAACATAGCTGTTGTCATTCTTTTACAGTGGGATACCACTCACAAAAGCAGAATCATTCCTGCAAGGAATCTGTACTTGCTTTAGAATCTAGGAATTCATGTCAGGCTAAGATTAAAAAGAAACATAGTGGTTGGTTGTTTTCATCTGGCCTGGGTTTCCAGACACCCCATCCCCACCCTACCTGGTACCATCCCTGTTGTTTCTATTCTACAGATTTCCTCTTTCAGGATAGGTTTCTCACTTTATTTTTACTTTTATTTCTTTCTCAGATCTCTGCAAATGAGATAGAAATGCTTTTGATGAGACTGCCACGCATGTTTAAACAAGAATTTACTGGTGTAGGAGCAACACTGGAAAAGAGGTGGAAGTTTTGTGCCTTTGAAGGAATTAAAACTATCTGACTGTGACTAGTAATGAAGCTATGCAGAAAAAGAATTCCTAGAGCATGGCAGGGTTGTAAAGTATTGAAGTAAGAATTTTGGGTTTGGGCACATAGTAGTATGTTTTCAAAGTTATCCAAGCCTAATTTTAGTTACATTTGTGACGTTCTCTTGTGAGTGGAAATGTAGTTGTGCACCAGTTCCTAAAATAAAATAACGATTTTTTTAAAGAAGTTTCCAAATGTGACAGATCTGTTTCCTATGAAAACTGAAGAAAGATACCACAGTCATAATGATTTCAAAGTACTACGTGTCCTACATCTGAGAAAAGCTCATTGAGCAAACAGCTAAGGAGAAAGATTGCCCGGTTATGGTCGCTAAGCTACAGCGATGTGTATGTAATATGTAGTGGAACTCATTACGTTTCGTTATTGAGAGTTCTTTCTGTTTAGTAAGGAAACTGAGTAATTTTGCAGTGAGGAGAAGCATACCAAAAGAAAACTTGAAGATGTGTCTGAAATTATTGTATTTTGTAAATTAAGTTATATGCTGTACCAGGGATTTTTGCCTTATTGAAAGAGGCCTGAAAATGTGATTGGAGTCCTCAAGAATGCTTTATCAAGAATATTATTTTTCTAATGTAACTATTCTCCATTACAAGTTCTTTTAACATGGATTGCATATCAATTTTCATAAACATGTAAATAAGGAGGAAACCAGTGTTACTGTATTGTATTTGGTATGTAACATTCAGGTTTATGCATCAAAATAAATATTCAGTTGCATTACTGTTACAAATTTTATAGCAGATATATTAATTTTTATCAATAAATATGGCTTCTACCATATTGTTTGTACAAGTTTTTCTTCTGATGTTTGAACTTCTACCCATCCAGCAAGAGGCTTCTGGCATTTATGTTTCTCTTACCTAGATTCTTAATTACAGATTGGTTAAATGAATTAGGAATCAAAAAAGAGTTCACAACTGTGGTGGTTTTTACACCACACAGAATTTGGAATTTACCCCAAATTGAGTAAATAACCACACTTACTCAGAATTTGGAAATCAAATGAAACAACATTTACAAAAGAGATTAAATACAAAGGTAAACTAAATACAAAAGGTAATAAACATAGCATATACATACATGTAACTAACAACAGCCCAGACCCTCCTCCCTGGGCACAATAGCCCAGAGGGCTGCTGCTAGCTAACAAATTATTTCCTTCTCCTTCCAGCCAATGTTCTTAACATAACCCAAACAAGAACAAGCAGGACAAGCAAGACAAGGTCAAAAGGAGAAACTGGGGGGAAGGAGCAAGAAGAAGGGAAAACCAAGCTGTGCTTTCAGGTTATATAGAAAGTTTGCAGACCAAGGAAATGGAATAAACATATCTCTTAGGTTCAGCCCCTTGGAGTCTGTCCATCCCCTGGACTCTCTCGAATTCACTGGAAAAACTTATTTGCAATTAAGATAGTAATCTTAAACCTGCAACAACAATATTAGCTAGGATTAAAATAATTTAAAATATTGGTAGAGGGAGTACTAGCATGGACCTTTGTTTAGCAGAAAATGTTTTATTTGGATTTTTTTTTTAGACAAGTGGTCAGGTTAAAAAAAAAAACACTTCAAATGTCTTATTTTCAGTGTCATGTTGTTGGTTGTGATGCATGCAATTGGTTACTTCTTCTAACTTACAGCTAATGCTTCTGGCCTTCGCCCAGCCAAGGAGAGGAATAACTCACTTCTGGTGGTTTCCCTTAAGTAAGGATATCAATGTAAATAATAATTTAGGATTACTTGTCAAATACACAGTACTCAAAAACTCCTGTGACAGCCAGCAAAAGCTGAATTTGTGTATCAACTACGTCAGGAGGGTATGGAAGGAATCATTCCTCCCAGAGCCCTGATTTAAAGAACTGCGTCAGTACAGCATTTAGCATGGTGCTGGATGAGCAACAGCAGCCCCCTGCAAGTCACACATCTATGCAGGCAGAGGAGCCAGCCACAGGAGAGCTGGCCCTAGAAAGTGGAGCACCAAGAGCAGGAAATATGGTGAATAGCAACAGATGCAGGGAGTATCCAGATACGTGTCAAAATGATATCTCACTCAGGTTCTTCAATAAACAACAGTTAGTGTCAAATGCAATTAGTCATGAAGGACCCCTCTTACACGGCTGCTAGTGGTTACTGCTTCAAGACCTGTTTCTCTTCTGGCATCTACTTGGAATATAGAAATATTAAATGAAATGTTAATTGTGTGCAAAAAAGGAAAAGGAAGAGGCTTAGCAGATCTATTACGGGAGAAAAATACGCTTTCAGCCAGTACACACAGAAGAACATACATCTCTATTATGGTTGCTACAGAACCTGTGATAATGTAAGTTACTGGGGTGAAACTAGTAATTACATGCCAGTTATATTAATGAAAAATAACTAGTTTAGTCCAAAATAACAACTTATTTTTCTCTTGTGATCACACAGATCTGTGAATAATTCAGGTAAAAATGTGTTAGGTCTGACAGCTCTTATGTAAGTAATGTAACATAAATGTGTATGGATGGCGCTTAGGCTAGGGAAAAGAGATGTGAGAAAACTTTCACCTCAGCTTTCTTCATGCCATACTTATTCATTATATTCTGTCCTCTCTCTTGTGTCCATTTTTTTCACTTTCACTTGTCTCCTCACTCACAAAACAACTCCGATCCCTAGTAGCCACAAAACATCTTAAAACTGACAGGACCTTATAACCTTATCATCATATTTGCTGTGTGTGTTTTCTCTTTTTTCTTCCCTATGTTTTTCATGTCTTTCTATACCAGAAGTGCTTTAGGAGAGTGACTTTTTAGTCCTTGTGTAATACCAGCTAAAAGGAAACTCTTTCACTGGCCTTTAGATACCATCATAGAAGATTTAAATTTTAAGTATAAATAGCATGTAGGCACCATGCAATTCTGTAACATATCATCTGAGGCCCTGAAAATGTGGGAGGTTCCTCAGGTAGATCAGGTTGGGCCCCAGACCTGGCTTTAACATTGTGTACTCAGTGACTTTGGTGAAAAATGGATTGAAATGCTCATCTCCATTATTCAGCTGCTGAAATGTCCTTATGGCCCTTGAAGGATCCAGCTGAGGGCCCTGAAGTGATAACATTGGGATGAATATCAAGGAAGCCATGTCTGAAAGACATGTAGGCTGAAATTAGGAAGCATTTCTTTACCAACAGAGCAGTCAGACACTGGAATAGGCCTCCTAGAGAGATGGGTGGATGCCCCAGCCCTGTCACCATGTAAGAGGCATTTGGACAACGCCCTTAAAAACACGCTTTAATTTAGCCATCTGTGTCAGTGTGAGCTGAAATTCCTCCCCCCCTCCCCTCTGACAATAACCAGGCTAGCTCAGTCTGGAAGCGAATGAAAGCTGTATTTACAAGCAAAATCTACAATCTATGATGAAATGCAATGAATATGTACAAATATACACAATTCACAACATTTACACATATATACAATCAACAGAAAAGCACAACCAAGCTCCCTTTGCTTCCCCCCAAAGGGGACCTTTCCCAAGGGGCCTCTCTCCCAGAGGCATCCCCCCCAGACCCCCCTGGCAGAAAGCAGAGTTAGTTAAGCAGAAAGTTGTTAACTTAGCTCGCCAAGGTCAGTATGTTATCTTCAGCCAGAAGAGAAGAAGAAACAGCAGCCAGACACCCCAGCAAGCTGCCTGACTGCAGATTGCAGAGTGCCCCACTTTGAGTAATAGTTCTTAAACATTTCTATCTATCCAATGGAAGTGTTTAGAACAATCATTATTTTTGCTTTCTTATACCCAATAGCAACTTATTTACATTCTTTCACTTTCTCTGTTTGAACTTTGAGAAGAAAAATTAAAGAGACAGTTTCAAACCATCACACCATCCCTGAACTCATCAGGCAGTTAGTTGTAGGTCCCTTCCAACTGAAGCAGTCTATAGTGCATTATGCCTCTTGCAGACATGTTACTGATATATGGAGAAGATTGTTGTTCTGCAAGCCAACATTAAATTCTGGCAAAACACCCTTCAGCCAGCATGTCTGAGCAGTAGTGTCAGTCAAGCTGGTGCATCATAGCCCAGAAAGATGTACTCCAAATGAAGTGTATCACTGGTAGATGGCTGTAAACCCCTGGAGTCGTGGCTGTGAGTGACGGTGTTCTTAGCACCACTGCACAATGTAGCAATGCAGCCTGTGAATATGGCATGAGGTGATGATGCACTTGACTATGATGAAAGAAAAAGTCAGTGTGGTGAAAAGAAGGCTAGCTTTTCTCTATGACACTTTATCCCGATGTCTGGAACAGAGGCTTGGTCATTTGCAGCAGGAGTCAGAGTGCTCTCCCCCGGAAGATGTTGAGATGGCTAAGTGGTACTTACTGAAATGAAGCAGTGCAAGACCTAAAGCACGTTTCTCCATCTGTGTCAGGTTGAAGGAGGATGCACATTTGGCAAAGGCTCAAAGTAATTTGCAGTTAGCAGGGTCCTCAAAATGGCAGTGGGAAAGAAAAGGGAAGGAAATGTCAAATAAAAGCCACATCAGGCTAACCATGAGCTCAAGAGTTGAGACTGTGCTGCAGCCTGGCATGCAACTGCAAGTTATGGCAGAAAGCTGTAGCAGTGTCCCCTCTTCTCAAACTGGAACTAATAGAGCAATATTTGTTTTCTAACTGTCCAAACATGCTAGGGGTACTTTTCAGGGAGTTGTAATCTCAGTTGGCCTGAACTCCTGTTAACCTAGGAGGGCTTTTGAGCTCATTCTCACCTTTGAATTGTCTTGGAGTGGCGTCAGGGTTGACTTTCATCAGTTTAGGGGCCCAACCTCTTACTGCCTGCCTCTTACTGCCCTGTATCTGATCCCACTTGAAGGCTTAAGAGATATGCTTGTGCAAAACCTCATGGACAAATTCAAGCGAAATGAGTGTAACTCTCTGTTAAACTGCATTTTATGCTCACAGTGTTTGGTGAAGACTGCATTATCCCCATTACTAAAAAAGGAAATTTCTAATATTTCCTCATGTTATTGGACATAGTGGAATATAATTGTTTACCCAAGTGTGCATGTTCTGAGTGAAACTTGCATGTTCACAACTGCCAGAGCATCACATTCACTTAAGAACTGCTATACTGAGATTTAGAGAAAATCCTGTATCAAGCTATGCTACATTTAGCTACACATCATGTACAGCAAATGCTGTGGAATCTAAAACTAGAAGATGTTTTGTAAGAGCATTCTGGGTGGTTTGTTTAAATCAAAAGTCTGGTCTTGCAAGCTTTGTTTTATTTAACTCAGAATCGCTTTGACAGTGAGTAAGACAAAAATGTTCTGTGCTGATTTGAGATGATTTGAGATTTGGGGAGGGGAAGAGGGACAGGCATTGATAGGGCATTGATAGGGAGATAGATTCTTTTTGTACTTCCACTACCACTAGCAGCCATGGCTGAGGCTGAGGTAGGACTGGTGTCACTTTGTCCACTTCACAAATGCATCTCAAAGTTCAGCATTTGAAGTCTTTTACCACCTTTTTCCTGTGAAAGGGCACACATCCCTTGACTGGTCACTGTGGTTAACCTGATAAGATCTGCAGCTCTTTTACCCTAACTTTTCCCTCAAAAAGTAAGTAGAAGCAGAAGCTAATTCTTTCTGGTTCTGTTCTGTAGTCAGTCTCCTCCGGAGGCAACTGCCAAGATGCTCAGAAAACAAGAAGTCTTCCTACATTTATCGGCATTAAATGCCTATGAAGCAGAACATGATCTGGAGGAAGCTACTCCTTCTTCCAGACTCTCAGAGAGCACAGGCAGTGTGACTGCCTGGACTGCAAAGGGTGACTTCTACTTACTGAGTTAAAACTGAATTTTTCAAAAATAAGTCAACTGAAAAAGCAGCTGAATCAGGAAATGATGTTTACAAGGTGCAGTTCCTCTGACTACAGAAACCCATTCACTGAGTATGTGGAAATACTAATTTGTAAATAAAATCAAATGGATATGCTCAGGAGTACCTTTGATTAAGTGTTTTGCCTCTCTCTAGATAATAAACATTGTGCCTGTTCAGATTTAATGGGCTGATTCCAATGTCATTCTCACTCTCAGTAGGGATATTTGAGGGGCAGAAAGAGGAAATGAATACATATTCCTTTAAACAGCAGAGAGCACTCCTTCAATCCTGCCACAGCCATATTCTAACCATTTGCTCAGACCTTCTGGGTGGTAAGCAGTTCTTGCCAATTTATGTGCTTTCATATACATAACACTAAAGACTGGAAAAAAAAAACTTATCCAGTTGGACTGCTCGTATCTTAGCCATGTCACAGTTAATTCTGTAGTGATCTCAATAGCATATGGTGGATTAAAATACATCTCTCATGGAAGCATTCAGCTGTAATCAAGGATATCAAGTGATGGAAAAGATCTTTTTTGGCTTGATAGTTTGTTAGAAGAGATTAGCGCTGTCAAAATTCTGTCCTTACTTCCTAGCTTGAATTTTTCTGTTTTCTTCTAGCTGGTTTTGCTTTTCTCTGCAAGATTAAATAATCCTTTAGTACTGCATATTTTCTCCCCATGAAGGTATTTATATATTGTGGTCTATTTACTTAGCATTTTTTCTCATAAGCCAAACAGATTGAGCTTTAAAATGTTTTGCTATAAAACATTTATCTTCCTCAAATCGTTGCACTCCTTTTTCTAATATCCTTTCTAGCTTTTCCACACTCATTTTAAGATTTGAGGAGAAAAAACTGTTGCATGAATTAGCCTGATCATGGCTATATGCAGACATGAAGTCACATCTCTGCTCTGAGTCAGCTCTTTGACTCCTATTTCTTTTAGACTATTAGATGACAAAGTAGTAGTCTAAGTAAATCACTGTTAGGTCATTTCCTTCATCCCTCTGAATAGAGGAATCTGTATCTTAAAGGCTGGCTTCTCCCTCCCCATGGATAGGCTTGCTTGTGCAAGGGCAAAGGTCACGTCCCACAAGGGTATTTTGGGGTTTAGATCCCATGCATGGCCTTCAGGGTGTGTTCTCTTCTACAGGGAAAGTCTGGATAATTCTGTGATGTTTATAGCATTTCATGATTACAATGGGGTAATCAGATTGGCTGTCAGGATGGTAGCTGATCGCATCAAGCATTCAGAGGGCAGTGGCACAGGCTTTGTCTAGACTAGGGTCTAAATGTGTGTCATTAGCACATATTAGCTGACACATTTTAAAAATCTGATGCAGACAAGGCATAATGCCTTCAATCTGAAAAGATGGCTGAGTTAGGCCCTTGGGCATTGGGTTGACACTGGTTTGTCTAAGAATTTTAGAATAAATTAGCCAAGGGCTTGTCTGCAAAGACCAGTTGATTTGGAAGAAGATAAGCTATGGATTTAAAGGAGGACTCCAGGACTCTAAGACCAGAAAGAGATACAATCTTAAGCAGTTACTCTGAAATAAGGCTGTATAATAGTATCATACACTTAACTAGGTAAGTTTTCTCTTTTTGTTTTTCTTAAACCTTCCCCAAACCCCAGATCCTCTATGACAGGTATGATATTTAAAAATTAACCCTCTGGTGCATTTCTATTTTTATTGCTGCTCCTCACTGAATACAGCTGATTATCCTGTTTGTGTCTGGGGAGGAGGCTGGAAAACTTGTACACTCTGCAGATCTGCTTGCTGACGTTAAAAGCTGACTTGCATTTCACAGGAGGAAGACATGGTACATTTGTGAGAGGAATGGGAGTGGAGCAACAGACGACCATAAAATAGGATTAAAAATAGAGACTGGAGGGATTTTGTTAGAACCTGGCGTTCCATCAAAAAAGCACACAAATCCCGAGGCATCCCAGAAGCCTATTATAAACTAAGGAGGGGAACCAGGAAGAAAAAGAGATAAGATTTCATAGTAAAAATCATTGTAAAGTATAGTGGTATTATATTAATCAGAGTTTGTGAGTTTTCTTAGCTGCTTCTGCCCATGTAGGCAGCTCGGGCTGGTGTTGTGTCTGAGATTCTCTAGAGGAACCTTCCAAAATCACTCTGCAGTTAACTCTGTCCCAAGAATAAGCTATTCAAGTAATACTATCTCTCATGGCAAAGGAACTCCCCTGCAAGAAAAAAAAAATTCATCTCTAGTTCTATGGTTCACTGGCTGATATATAATGGTGATGTTAGCAAAAAAGATTTTTGTCCTTGAAGACTAGCAAGGACATATGTTAGTCATGGAAATCAAATACTTGCCAGGCACTCCAAACCCGTTTCAGGATGCCATTTCTGCTCTTCTACTCTGACTGGCTGTCACCTTGGTGAACTTGCGCCTTGTTTATATGAAGACAAAAAAGCTACAGTCTCATCAGGTTAGCATCTACACTTCTCTTTTCAAAAGATGAACAGATGAGGATAAACATCATGCCACCAGTCCAAGGCTGATTTGTGTAATAAAGAATTGCAGGACAGGAACTGCTTTACAGAATTATACTGGAAGCCTGTTTTGCATAATAAGAGAAGGAAGCCAGATGGTGGCTCAACAACAGAAGTTTTCTGAAACATGTTTCCTACCCTGAGAGATTCTTGATTGACAGCTCTGGAAACAGGTGTTTTATTTGTCCATAGGGCAGGACAGGGAAGGCATCTAATATTGTCCCAGCAGAGGTGTACAGAAATCATCTGCCATTTCATTTCCATCCTTATGAAGTCTTTGCCTCATTTGTACAAACTGCAGAGGAAGGAGGCATCTGCAGAATGTGTGTTTTACCCTGGTTTGAGGTCACAGAACTTCTGCTAGTTAAAAGTTTAGTTTCAGGACTGGATTTGAAACTGTATTCCATAAAATCATTATCCTGCTCTCCTAGTAGGAGGTAATCCAATGACTGAGGATGGGAAAGCAGCCTCTCTTGAAGTATGAATGGAGAAGCATGCCTTGGTGGTGACCCCGTTCTTCCCCTTTGACCTTCACAATGAACATGATGTAAAAAATATGTATCTGTCAAAGATGTTCATTCCTTTAGAAAGACAGAAAAGAGCTCATGTTACATTCACACAGAATGTTTTGAGATGATTTTAAAATATAAAGAAAATCTGCTGCAGTTTATACCTATAAGATGCTCTTAAAACAAAGGTTAGTGTGGGGAAATGGAATAGCAATGAAAAAAAAGAGGTATTATCTTTTATCAGCACTTCACTGCTCTTTTTTGAAGAGACTTCAGTGTGGAAGCTGAAATACATATTGTTTCAAAAGTTTATTCTCAACAGAAGGAGTATGGTCCTTGCAGTTCAAACCGATGGAGCAGGTCCAGAAGAGGGCCACAAAAATGATCAGGGGTTTGGAACACCTCTGCTACGAGTACAGGCTGAGGGAGCAGGGGTTCTCCAACCTCGAGAAGAGGAAGCTCTGGGGAGACCTAATAGCAGCCTTCCAGTGCCTGAAGGGGGCTTACAGGAAGGATGGAGAGAGACTGTTTACAAATATCTGCAGTGATAGGACGAGGGGAAATGGCTTCAAACTAGAGAAGAGCAGGTTTAGATTAGATGTTAGGAACAGGTTCTTTCCCATGAGGGTGGTGGAACACTGGAACAGGTTGCCCAGGGAGGTGGTTGGGGTCCCATCCCTGGAGATATTCAAAGTGGAGCTCAACAGGGCTCTGGGCAACCTGAACTAGTTGTGGATGTCCCTGCTGACTGCAGAGGAGCTTGGATCTAGTCCCTTCCAACCCAGACCATTCTATGACTCTATGATATGAAGAAAACCATGGAGGTACATGTTCAGGTGAAATGGAACACAGAACTTTGCTTTTCTGTAGTGAAAAGCTTTTTATTTACAACAATAAAACATGGGCAGATGATCAGAAGTTCCACGATGTATATTGGTCACACAACCAGCAAGAAATCTGTACCTCCTCACGATTCAGTCTTAACTTGTTTGTCTTTCAAGAACAATGAGATTTCTGAAATAAACACTCTTGAGAAAGACAATGTAGGGTAAACTGAATGCATCCAGGCAAAAAGCCTTAATTAAAGGCTAACCAGAGATGTGACTGTCACACAGTACTGTGCAGGGCTATCCACACTAGCAGTGAACATGCTGATTTTGCCACAGGAGACATCACAGATAGGTTTGAACTGCTTCTATCCAGCTCAAGGTACTCTACTTACTGCTCCCACATTAAGCAATATGGTACCATCTAGGCTGTCTTCACCTCAACTTCTTTTTCCTATGTGAGTTATTCTTCTGAAAAGTCATTTTTTTTAAGTAGTTCATTGAAGTAATTCAAGCCTTGTAACAGCTAGTTAACAAGTTGTGTTGTCAACAGCAAACTATGAATTCTCTGCTGCAAGAGGGTAAATCCTAATTGAAAAATTAATGTGGACACCTTCTTCCTAAATTTGCTGAAAGCTTTGAAATTACTTTATTTGTCAATTTCCAAAGGAGGTGGAACAGTAAAAAGGTTTCCAGAAATAACCAGAACAAAGTTTCAGCTCCCAGACCCATTTGGCTTGTACCTGTCCCAAGTTCCCCAGTCCAGGCATGTGTTGTAAAGGGGTGTTATTAAGAAAATTACCCTTACAATAATAAACTATATGGCAAACTGGTGTTAATAAAAATATTAGTAACCCTTTATTTATGAAAATTGCCAAAACTCGTTGTAGGGTTGGAATATATATTTACAATGGGAATATGCAGTATTAGGGCAAAATACAAACAATTCTATGCAAATTAGGAGGCAATAACTTGGAAAGAGAAGGTCCCCAAGAGCAGGTAGCGCTCAATCACAGCAGGGAGAGGCTCAATAAGAACCTTTAAACCCAAAGGGCAATGAATTAATTACTCACAGCTTGTGTTACCCACATGAGGGATGCTGCTGCTGTTGTTGCGTTATCTTTGGGGCGCTCTCATACAGCACTGGCACGGCAGATTGCCAGCAAGGAGAGTTTGCTGCATGGTCCCAGGCTTATTTGCTGCACAAATCCAGGCTGGGCAGGGACTGTCTAGAAAGCAACCCTGAGGAGAGGGACTTGGGAGTGCTGGTGGACGAGAAGCTCAACATGAGCTGTCAATGTGCACTCGCAGCCCAGAAAGCCAACCAGATCCTGGGCTGCATCAAGAGAAGTGTGGCCAGCAGGTCAAGGGAGGTGATTCTCCCCTCTACTCAGCTCTGGTGAGACCCCACCTGGAGTACTGCGTCCAGTTCTGGAGTCCCTATTACAAGAGGGATATGGACATGCTGGAACGTGTCCAGAGGAGGGCCACTAGGATGATCAGAGGGCTGGAGCACCTCTCCTCTGAGGACAGACTGAGAGAGTTGGGGTTGTTCAGTCTAGAGAAGAGAAGGCTCCGAGGTGACCTTGTTGTGGCTTTCCAGGATCTGAAGGGGGCCTACAGGAAATCTGGGGAGGGACTTTTAAGGATATCAGGTAGTAAAAGGACTAGGGGGAATGTAATAAAGCTGGAAATGGGGAGATTCAGGCTGGACATGAGGGAGAAGTTCTTCACCATGAGAGTGGTGAGAGCCTGGAATAGGTTGTCCAGGGAGGAGGTTGAGGCCCCATCCCTGGAGGTGTTTAAGGCCAGGCTGGATGAGGCTCTGGCCAGCCTGATGTAGTGTGAGGTGCCCCTGCCCATGGCAGGGGGGTTGGAAGTAGATGATCCTTGTGGTCCCTTCCAACCCTGACCGATTCTATGATTCTATGATTCTATGATCTGGCTTCAGCGGACAGCATGCAACAACGTTCAGAGAAAATCAAAAGCTGTTCCAGAGTTTAAGTTAGGTGAGGAATTCAAAACTTTGGGAAGGTTACAAAAAGGTCTCTCATGGCCAATCCCAAGATCAATGCTACTGTTCTTCTGTGCAACTAATCTAAAGTAAGGTTTTCATTAACTCTCTTTATTTGATGCATTGTGAAACAAAACGAATGAGAATGCTTAGGCTGGCAAAAAAGAAAAAGAAAGGCAGCACAAAATCCCACAAAAGCTGAGCTAAACAGCACACATCAAGAGCTGAGCAACAAAGAAAATAACTCTTGATACACAAATTTTCCATTTTGCAGCCAAGCAGGAGGTGGACAATTTTAAAGCTACAGAGGAGCACCAAAGCAGGGAAATTACTGCATTCTGACATGTCATATAAGTATAGCTCACTACTAACTAGTTCTGGTTGGTCACAGAGGTATTACATGACAATATACAGACTTGGGCAAAACCGCAGCCCCTTTGATTTCTGAACTATTGTCTGAGAGCTGTCACCAAATAGAGAGACAAGCAAATCTTGTGACTGAAACTCAGCAACACTCCAAAACCCGGCCAGCCAGTGTATGAGCCCTACTACAAATTTACTTTCAAAGGAGTTAAATACCAGGAATTTTCACTGGAATGTGGACACAGAGCTAAAGATGTGAGAGATTTTAGCCACTCGACTAACTTCACGGAATATCCTGTGAATGGAGGCACTCACCATTTCTTGCTATTGTCCAGAGAGCAGAGCCTAATTTTTCCTTGTCCAGGTGAGCACTTTATCTGATGAACTGTTGGATAAGGAAGATGTCACACTACCTCAGCTTCCATCACTTTATGCAAGGTTTTATCCACCCAGCATGTTCTCAGCATACCTGCCAGACTGATCTCCAAGAGGCAGCTGTAGGCACACACCTCACTGCTCAGCATCCAGCCACTGCTGGGTTTTCAATTAGTCCTCAGGCAATGCCTTCATGCAGCCACGATTGAAAACCATGGTCCTCTGAATTCAAGGTCTGACAGTCACTTACATTCTCTGTAACATAAGGAAACACAAGAAATCCAGGCCTTGAAGCATAGCACATGAGTGGGCAGGACATTCTTCCTGGGCTTCTAAGGCTGCCTCTCTTCTGGTCTTCTTAATTCAACTTATTCCCTCTCATCTTGTCTACAGATTTTATGTGGGTCTCAAGATCACTCAAGTGGACTAAAGCTTTTTATCCCCTCAGCACATCACACCTTTTAATTTGTTCATGATATAATGTCTGTTGATTTTACTGGAAGTTATATTGGCAGAGAAGAATTGCAGAGGAAAAAAGTCTTCCAAGCCACACAGTAAAATGCATACAATAGCAGCCTCATACATATGGTAAATCCACATGTAAATCACAACCCATTTGATTCACAAAGAGGTAAGGAACGAGTAATTGCAATTGAGAACTCATAAAGTTTCATATAAATGCCTAATATGAATTAGCCTTGAATGTTGAAAGGCTATCTACTCAAAGTAATTTTGTCCTGATGGACTGAAAGCTAGCTCATATCATTAGATATGAGAAATAAGAAACCTGAACTATAGAGTTGGGCTGAGACACATGGATTACCAGTACCTAGCTTCAGACACTGACACTACTACAGCACTTAAATTCAAGAGACCAAGTG
This sequence comes from Indicator indicator, assembly GCF_027791375.1. Taxonomy (NCBI): domain Eukaryota; kingdom Metazoa; phylum Chordata; class Aves; order Piciformes; family Indicatoridae; genus Indicator; species Indicator indicator. The sequence continues at coordinate 33,269,374 of NC_072010.1, forward strand.
TGACTAAAATCTTCTGCCGTATGACTGGGGAAGCAGCTACCAAGCCTCTGCCTGGCATTTGGTGAAGAGAGGCAGAATTCGACCTTCATTCTACAGGTCCCAAGTAAGAAGGGCTGCATCTTGCCTTCACAGTCCAGGCATGCCGGAAAAGTAGAACTAACTTCTGCCATTCGCTCAGGAGGTGAACTTTCCAGGCATGCCAAGGTGCATCGTACTGCAGTTAGCTGAGGAGGGGCAAGCATGGGAAAAGTTCACCACAGGTAGCTATTAGAACATCAAGGGTTACAATATCCAATCAATGATGACTTTATTCAAAATACATAAATCCAGAGTATGTTTGTGGCAGTGACTTTTTCTGATCCCAGTTTAGGTTCTCAAGATGAGTTCAGTTTAGTGCTGAGTTTAGTCCATAATTCTGCACCATCAGTTCATTAACTGGATGCTGCATTTATGGACCCAGTGGCTCACTGGAAATGCTACACCACAGCTTATTAGCCTCCCTAGAGCCTTCTAATTTTAGTGCAACAGGAGAAGAGCTGGTAAATGTTGCCACCTGAAGCAAGGTTTTCAGTGGCGGGGCCTGGGATTGCTGCTGCCCAGGGAGCTCCTAAATCTGTTGATGCTGCTGCCCCCTGAAAGTAATACCGCTCCAGGAAGGTATCAGCAGAGAACACTGCCACCACCAACACATGCAGGCAGTGATTTATTCTAAACATCTCCAAAAGAGGCAAATCATACAAAGGCTGTGGTGCTGCAAAGTAGATAATTTGCTATAGCGTATGGTTTGAAGTCCAGATGGAGAGTAGTGACAAGTGATGCCCCTCAGGGGTCCATACTGGGACCTGTGCTGTTTAATATTTTCACCAATGACATAGACAGGGGGATCAAGTACAGCATCATCAGGTTTGCAGATGACATCAAGTTGAGTGGGGGACCTGGACAAGCTGGAGAGGTGGGCCCAGGTGAACCTCATACAGACTGGGGGAGGAGGTGATAGAAAGCAGCCCTGTGGAAAAGGACTTAGGGGTGCTGATGGATGAGAAGCTGGACATGAGCAGGCAGTGTGTGCTTGCAGTCCAGAAGGCAAATCACATCCTGGGCTGCATCAAAAGATGTGTGGCCAGCAGCTCCAGAGAGATGATTCTGCCACTTTACTCTGCTCTGATGAGACCTCACCTGGAGTACTGTGTCCGGGTCTGGAGCTCTCAATATCGGAAGGACATGGACCTGATGGAGAGAGTCCAGAGGAGGGTCATGAAAATGATCAGGGGGTTGGAGCATCTCTGTTACAAAGACAGGCTGAGGGAGCTGGGATTGTCCAACCTGGAGAAGAGGAGGCTCTGGGGAGACCTAATAGCAGCCTTCCAGTACCTGAAGGGGGCTTACAGGAAGGATGGAGAGAGACTGTTTACAAAAGTCTGCAGTGATAGGACAAGGAGCAATGGCTTCAAACTAGAGAAGATCAGATTTAGATTGGATGTTAGGAACAGGTTGTTTCCCATGAGGGTGGTGGAACACTGGAACAGGTTGCCCAGGGAGCTGGTTGGGGCCCCATCCCTGGAGATATTCAAGGTGAGGCTTAACAGGACTCTGGCAGCCTGATCTAGCTGAGGATGTCTCTGCTTACTGCAAGAGGGGGTTGGACTGAATGACCTTTGGAGGTCCCTTCCAACCCAGACCATTCTATGATTCTACTATTCTATGATTCTAATAACAATGCCAGACATTATAGAATTGAGGTGGGGGAAAGGCATATTTCCCCTGGCCTAAAATGTATTGAATGATGGGAATTAGGGGGAAATGAAGTTGAGAGGATGTAGGAGGAGTTCCCTGATTAAACTTTTCTCCTTCCCTATCCCAGCCTTACACACAAAATTCAACCTAGGTAATAGCTGTACAAATGAGCAAAGCCTGCAGTGAATACCAAATTTGCAATCCAATAATTTGTATTTGAATGTTTTAAGCAAAAACTGACTTATGACTTCAAACACTTCACAGACTAATTTTCAAATTCATGAGTTTTTGCTTGGTTTGTCTACATGTTCTCTGAGCTCACTGCCAAAAAAAAAGCATTCCCTTTCTTGCACTGAAACGTAACGCTGACACGTGTCAAACTGCTTCTTTTGTGTAGGTTTAAGCATACTTTCTCTTTCTGCTTTTTGTAGATTCATACATATTAGACACACATCTTTGGGTTTTAATTATAAAATTAATGTAGACAGCAACCAGAAACAAAGCTGACAAATCTAATTTCCCAAGTAACTCAATATCATCTCAGGATCTCTGAGGAGGAAAAGAAAAAATTATGTCCAAAGGGTTACACAAAATTTTCTAAAGGGATAAATTAAAAAACAAACAAGCAAAAAAGCTGACCAGATTAATAGAGGAGCATTTCCCTCATGTCAGATTCCATATTTATCACCAGCCAGGAGAATGTGATTGTATTTTAAACATGAAATGACTTTTCATACTGCTTCCAGTCTCCGACACTTAAGGGAAAATGCTATATAAATATACATCATAAACGCATCTTAAAAGAAAATAGTTTCTAAGCATGGTTGTTTAATGACCCTATGCAGTGCTGTGCTAGCTCAAGTAATGTAAATTTCCTCCCATTCCTTAGATTAAAAACTTTTTTCAAAGTGATTGATCTGTCTCAAGTATTGACAGAAAAAGAAGATTTCTGAAGGTAAGCAGAGAACATTCTCAAGTGACCAGTCACAGCCACAATGAAAAGTGGCACTGATGTGGAAGGGGCATAGGTAGCTTTCTTGTCCCACAACAAAATGGCACTAAGATAATCTTGGACATGCAAAAAAAAAAAAAAAAACAACCCCCCAAAAAAAACCCTAACTTACACAGAGAAATATAACACCATCTAGCAATTTTTTTTTAATGTCAGAAGGATGTAAGGAAATAAAATTTAAAAAAAGCCCAACCAAACCAAACCAAACCAAACCAAAACCAAACTGAACCAAACCAAAAATCCCCATCCAACCAACCAACCAAACAAAAAAACCTGCAAAAACCTGAGAGAACAACACAGCTGAGCCAAAACTTAGATCTACTGATGCTTTGTTTAAAATCCAATCGTTGCAGTTTCCTACTCCTGTGTCCTCCCAAAAGACTGCAGCACTAGGATCCAGGCACACAGAGATCCCTCACAGTGAAAAAAAAATTCCTCCTGTTTCCATGGAGCTTCCTATGCCCCAACTTCCACCCATTGTCCCTTGTCCTGTCATTGGGCATCACTGAGAAGAGCCTGGCTCCATCCTCTTGGCACTCACCCTTTATGTATTTATAAACATTAATGAGGTCATCCCTCAGTTTCCTCTTCTCCAAACTAAAGAGCCCCAGCTCCCTCAGTCCCTCAGGCAAGGAATATGTTCCACTCCCTTATTAATTTTCATGGTTCTGTGCTGGACTCTTACAAGCAGTTCCCTGTCCCTCTTAAACTGAGGAGCCCAGAACTGGATAGAATATTCCAGATGCAACCTCACCAGGGCAGAGCAGAGAGTGAGGAGAACCTCTCTTGACCTACTGACCACAACCCTTCTAAACCACCCCAGGATATCATTGGCCTTCTTGGCCACAAGAGCACATTGCTGGCTCATGGTCATCCTTCCATCCACTAGGACCTTCAGGTCCTTTTTCTCTTTATGGCTCTCCAACAGGTCATTCCCCAACCTATACTGGTACCTGGGGTTGTTCTTTCCCAGGTGCAAGGCTCTACACTTGTCCTTGTTGAACTTCATTAAATTTCTCCCTGCCCAACTCTGCAGCCTGTCTAAGTCTCACTGAGTGGCAGCACAACCCTCTGGTGTGTCAGCCACTCCACCCAGCTTTGTGCCATCAGCAAACTTGCTGACAGTGCTCTCTGTGCCCTCATCCAGGTCACTGATGAATGTATTGAACTGTACTGGTCCCAGTACTGACCCCTGAGGGACTCCACATCCCTGATTCTCGGCCTGCAATGGCGATGTATCAGGCACAGAAGTAATTCTGACTTTGGCATCTGCTTTGCTTGTGCCCTGTAGTGATGGATTTGTTGCGCAGTAGCCAAGCAAACACTGCTCATCACTGTTCCCTTGATTCTGTTTTTTCTGCATTGGAAAAAATGTATCTTGCAAAATCTTGCAAGGCCAAAACATAGCTTTTTGCATGGACAATATTGTCCTCAAAATGGGAAAAGGTGAATTGTAAAAGCAGATACAGTGGCTTAGACCAAGTTTTAATCATCTCAAGCCCTGTACCAAGAGCTGATGCTCCTGTTTTTATTATCCCTTTAATCAATATTCTTCCATTAATTTGCTCCATTTCTTTGTGGAAATAGATATTCCCTACTTGTTTTGAAAGAAGAAGACTTCAAACTTGGTTGATCTACCCAAATCTGCTATAATGACTGGTCAGTGAAGTGGTGTCAAAATTCATGCTCCAAGTCAGCCTCACAGCCTGGTAGAGCGCAGCACTTCTTGACAGAAGAAGAGGTCCAAAGATCAACTTCCTTGCCCACAGTAGGGTGCTGATCTCTAACAGCAGTGATATTCTTGCATCCCTTGCAGAGAGACTTGCTGATGGTGTGTTGTTGGAAGGAGGTGATGGTGGTGAAAGACTGAATGTTTCTTTTCTCCAGATACCTATATATGGTCATTAAACAAACAACTCTGTAAAGAATCAGTATATCCATATATGAGAGTCAGACCTTAGCCTCCTGAGAAGATGGTATGCTGCTCCACTGCCCTCAGTAAAGAAGACAATACCTGAGGGAACTTGGAAGAAATTGATGAAGCCTACTTGCTAAGGGCACAGAGCAACTCAGAAATGTCTCCACAATGCAGTGCTCTCTGAAGTCCTCAGTTCTTTTCTGAAGGACTGAGCTGGAGCTAGTCTATGGATTGCCCAGCTGCCCAGCTGCCCAGCTTAGTTATGTGCACTGAGCAGCTTTGTCTTGTCTAAACCAAACTGGAAACAAACACAGAGTGGCTCAGCAGCCTTAAGACAAAGATTGGAGGATTGCAAGTCTGCATCTTCCTTCCTCCTTGGAAAGGGATCTCACACCTGAACCTTAGTGTTCAGTACTTCCTTGCACAGGAGTAGTGAGGCCACAGGGACTGCATGTCACACTATCCAGCTTCACTTGCATTGCCATGTCCTTCAGGTGATCTCCAAACCCATCTATCTTCTCAAGGAGTGAGTCACAGAGACACAATAGAAGTCTTTGCTTATCTAGTTCAGAGACATGTAGGTTCTGCAAAGGATGAGGCTCTAGTTTACACCCCCAAAGGCATACAATTTCATGTGTGACCAGAGTGCCAATGTTCCCATTACAAGCAATGGAAAAGCAAGTGACTAACCTAGGCTGACAGTCTGCAGGGCTGTTCAACTACCTACATGTAGATACCTGTTCTAGGGGGAGGTACAGGCTCCTGCATCCAGCTAGCTGAGTAGCTTGCCAGACTCCACTTGCCAGGAGCATGACAGCAGCTTCATCTTCATCACTGCAGACACCTACAGGTTCATTTGCATGGGATTTAGCTTAGGCTAAAAAAGTCAAGGTGAAAATCATGATCCAGAATTTCCACTTAATTCTTCACTCTATGAAAATACTAATGTCACTCATAGCCAAAAACTGCTTTGAGGTTCTTGGAGCTTTTGGCTTGTGACCCTTGATGACTTTTCAGTCATTTCTTTGTCTTAAAGAGTTGTGCATGAAAGTACTTGGGCTCTAACAAGCAAAACTTCTCAGAATCTTGTAAAAGCTTTCCTTGGGTAGAGGAATTTATGTAAGTGTGCATTAATGATGTGGTATCTGAAAGGGCTTATTTTGAGTCGTCTTTAACTTCATTACCATAAAATTATTCCAAAGAGATGCTGTCAGCTTGTGGCCTTAATGCCTTGAACCAATTGAAAAAATTCATATGTAGAGTTTGCAACAGTCTGAGTCAAGAGCTTATTTCAACAATGGAAACCAATTAAGCAGCTTCTAGAAGATAAGAGGTATTTACCTCAGTTACACAATGCTGATCCTTTCCTGTATATTTTCTGCATAGGGAGATCTGGCAATCAAAACTTGAACAGGTGGAAATTCATCACAAGTATCTTAATCATTTCATAGATTCATAGAATGGTTTGGGTTGGAAGGGACTTTGAAGATCATCTAGTCCCAAGCCCCCTGCCGTGAGCAGGGACACCTTCCACTAGACCATGTTGCTCAAGGCCTCATCCAACCTGACCTTGAACACCTCCAGAGAGAGGGCATCCAAAACCTCCCTGGGCAACCAGTTCCAGTGTCTCACTACCCTCACTTTAAAGAATTTCTTTCTAATATCCAGTCTAAATCTGCCCTCCTCAAGCTTTAATCCATTTCCTCTCAGCCCATCACAACAAACCTTTTCATAAAGTCCCTTCCCTGCTTTCTTGTAGGCTCTCTTCAGGTGCTGGAAGGCTGGTATAAGATCTCCCTGAAGCCATCTCTTCTCCAGGCTGAGCAGCCTGAGTTTTCTCAGCCTGCCTGCATAAGGGAGGTGCTCCAGTCCTCTGATCATCTTGTAGCCCTCCTCTGGACCTGCTCCAGCACTTCGCTGTCCTATTTGTGCTGGGCGCACCAGAACTGGATGCAGTACTGCAGGTGGGGTCTCATGAGAGCAGAGTAAAGCAGGAGCATCACCTCCCTTGTCCTGCAGGTCACACTTCTTTTGATGCAACTCAGGATATGGTTGACCTTCTGGGCTGCAAGTGCACATTGTCAGCTCACGTTGTTTTTTGTCAGCTGACATCCCCCAAATTTGTCTTGAGACTGATCTTGAACTGTTCCTCCCCCAGCCTATATTTGTGCCCGGACTCCCCGACCCAGGTGTAGGCCCTTTCACTTGGCTTTGTTGAACTTCATGAGGTTGTCTTGGGCTCACATGTCCCTTCCCTCCAGCATGCCAACTGGAAACACAGCTTGGTATCATCTGCAAACTTGCTGAGGGTGCACTCAATCTCGCTGTCCATATTGCTGACAAAGATGTTAAACAGCCTGGCCCCAGTACCAATCTCTAAGGGATGCCACCTGTCACTGGTCTCCATTTGGACATTGAGCCATTTACCATAACTCTCTGAGTGTGGCCATCCAGCCAGTTCCTCATCCAGCCAGTGGTCCACCCCTCAAGTCCATACTTTTTCAATTTGGTGACCAGGATGTCATGTGGGAGAGTGTCAAAAGCTTTACACAAGCAGCCTTTATTTTGCAAGTAATTATTGCCACATGCACTTAGTAAATCTGTAAAGCTTCTAGAAACCGAGTTCCATTTAAACAATCAGTCCCAGAAGGTTTCCACTCCTAAAGAAGACCATAAGAGAAAACAGCAGCTTAAGAGAAACATTCATCTCAAATAATTTGGCCATGCCCTGTAAGGTCATCATGCAGGCATCCCAAATCTCAGGACTGTATTCCATTTCCCTTATATAAGTAATAAAAAAGGACAAGATCAGGGAATGATGTGCTTTCTTTTTTTAATGGCCATGGTGGTGTTAAATCAATGGTTGGGCCAGATGATCTTAGAGGTCTTTTCCAACTAAAACAATTCTATGATTCATAGAATCATAGAATCATCATCATAGAATCTTTTTGGTTGGAAAAGACCTCCCAGATCATCAAGTCCAACCATAGATCAAAGACCACCATGGCCATTAAGCCACATCCTCAAATTCCATGTCCACACACTTCTTGAACACCTCCAGGGATGATGACTCCAGCACCTCGCTGGGCAGCCTGTTCCAATTCTTGACCACTCTTGCAGCAAGTAAATTTGTCCTAATTTCCAACTTAAACCTTCCCTGGCACAATTTCAGGCCTTTTTCTCTTGTTCTATCACCTGATATGAGGGAGAAGAGACCAACCCCCACCTCACTCCAACCTCCTTTCAGGGAGTTGTAGAGATTCTTAATCCTTTACATGATCCTAGGACAAAAGTTGTAGGGAACAACAGTGCTAGGAGTTTCAAACTGTGGAAAATTTTTGGAATATAGCTATTCCACACAAAGTGCCCTAATAAATGTTGTTCATCCTTAGCCAATGCTGCAATGAATCACTGCAAGGGAAAAAGAAATGCACCCATCTTAATGTACAGTTAGATGAATCCATAGGTTAATGCTGCCACAGTAAAGTCTCTAAGCTACTGACTGAGATCAATGATTTATTATGATCAGTGGTGGCAACAAAGAACACATTTGTTTCATTCTTTGAGGCTTTCAGAAATGGAGGTAAAGAAAACTTCTTTAAGGCAAAATCCTTGTCTTGTGAGGTGTTTTCTTAATTAGGAGAAACTTTGGCTTTGTGAACGTGATTTCTGAGGATTAAGTGAAATGTAAAGGGTTACATCAACGGTTTATTTTCTTGTCATACATTCCCACACTTCCTGAAGTTTTGCTAAGCACTTTAAAGCTACTGTGGGATAGGGGACAATTGGTATTAGCACTGTAACAGCTTCCCCTCAGTCCTTCACAGCATGAATCAGAAGTATAAATAGCTGTGCCTAAGTGGGAGAAGTAAGAAATAGACTGTTCCCACTGGAAAGATAAGTGACTGGAAATGAGCCCAAAAATTTGTGTTTAGGAGTCTCAGAGCTGGAATACTGCTAGAGTGGATTACCAGGGAAACCAGCAATGAGTAGAAACCAAAGCCTAAACATCTGACTGCTTGCCTGGCATATATTTTTTAGAGAGATGCAGCGTGCATAAAGACCTTGGATTTACTTCATAGCTCAATAAAGAGATATATTTGAGTAAACTGCTGTAAAACATCATTTGTCACTGGTTCAACCTTTGATTTCCTGGAAGCAGTGTGCTCCTCTGTACAACCAATGACTCTCAGTTACAGCAAACACCATCTTCTTTTCACACACCTCAATGCACTGGTGGGGTGAAAGAGAGGAAGGAGAAATCTGTGACAATTTAGCTCCTACTCCTTATTTTCAGTGACACAGGACCCTCTACATGTCTCCGTTTGCCCAGTGATGAGGTGGAATGCCCATCCACCCTATATTTCCTCTTTTGAAAAGTATTGGCCATGCACAAACTGATTTCCAGCAGGCAATTATAGCAACAGGCCCCCCCTTGTCATCTCCCCCTCTCCACCTTCCCACCCTCTGAAAAAAAAAATTTGCTAATTTTATATATACACTCTAGATCACTCTTACATCTTCTGGATTTTGCATCTTCAGCTGGCCTTCAATCCCACCTTCAAGTATGTGTTGGTTTTTTTTTTTTTTCTTACCCCTGTACTGTGATACTTAGAGGAACTGGAAATATATTCCAGAGAACTGACTCAAAACCCACCAAAGATCTGGAGATGACCAAGTCCAGCAATGTGTACATACATATACATATGCACACATAGAGGTTCTCCACAAAGTCTACTATGAATGCAGAATCTGCCCTAATTCTGAGAAACTCTCTTCTAATCCTCCTCCACACTCACACATATTCTAATGCACTCCCCCTTGTATGAATTCACCCTCTCCCACACTGACATAGATATTCTCTCTCTCCTTAACCAGTCTCTTTGCCTCTGAGCTAAATTACTCTACTGTGGAAATTGCCATCAGCAATTTTCACCCTTTGCTGCTCTTTCAAGGAGTTTCTGCAGTGGTGCAGTCGTGATGTTCAATTAGTTTCTTGGTATCTTTTGAGATATTTTCTAACTATATACACATGTTACAGGACAGCATTGTTTCCCATGACACCTCCATAGACTTAGGGCATGAGCTGAACTGGATGAGGTTGAACTTCCACACTGATTATTTAGGCTTAAATGAGCGTCTGGGGGATGACATAGCTCCCATTGCAAGGCCTCTCTGCCCATCAGCCAAGAGCCTACATATTAAATCCTGTGTTAGCATTTTAGGGGAAGAGGGGTAGTTCAGAGGCTGAAACAGTGTCCTAGGAATTACAGAATCACAGAATCAGAGAATTATTGAGGCTGGAAAAGACCTCTGAGATCATCAAGCCTATGACCTAACACCACACCATCAGCTAAACCGTTCCACCAAGTACTACATCCAATCTTTTCTTAAAGACCTCCCATGATGGTGACTCCACCACTTCCCTGGGCAGTCCATCCCAGTGCCTAATCAGCCTTTCTGTGAGGAAGTGCTTCCTAATATCTAACCCAAACCTCCCCTGGTGCAGCTTCATACCACACCCTCCTAGTTGCCTGGGAGAAGAGCCTGATCCCCACCTGACTACAACTTCCTTTTAGGTAGTTGTAGAGAGTGATAAGGTCCCCTCTAAGTCTCCTCTTCTCCAGGCTGAACAACCCCAGCTCCCTCAGGAGGTAGGCTATCCTAAAAGGAATGGTTGTCCTTCTGGGCATTTTCTTAAGTGTGTAGCACCACCCCACTGCTTTTTCTCATCTTCACAGCTCATGGTGAACAGTGTGGTGAATGGGGTGGGTGAATACCCTGTTTCAATGTACAGGCAGCCAGGTTATCTTAGATCCAGACACACTCCATGAGGACCTGGTCAAAGACATGTGAGAGTGGCTGTGAACCATTTTCCTTCAAAGCAAGCTTGAAAGGACATGGGGAGAAGATCATGGCTGGAGCTCTTGATCCCAGGTGAGCACAAGGAAAGGCTTCTAACTTTCCTGCTGAAAACCCTGTAACTAAAAACTTCATTTCCTCAACACTTTCTACCACATGGGGATATTCCAGTGTTAAAGGTTGTAGGTAATATCATGCTAGAGTAATGAACTACACAAGTGCCCAAGAAATTTTTTTGCTTTTCCTGTGTGAGAATAAAAAAAAGCAACTAAAACAGGTTAAAATGTTTATATTTGGGATGGATGGGGGAGTGTTGTAAGGCTTGTTTATTACTTGTCTGTGGAGCTCTGAGATGCTGTAGAACCAGCTGGTGCTAGAATTGCAGCATGATCTGCACAGTTTGATGACCTGAACAAGCCCTAGCAGATTAATTTTTTCTTATTTTTATTTTTTATTTTAAAGTCAGTCCTTTAGATTTGTTCTTTGTGAATCACAAAATATCAACAAATGCATATATATGGTCAAGCTTAAGGGGCAAAAAGTGCTATGGTTTGACAAAGCAAATGAATATTTCACATTAAAATAGTGGGTCCTTCATATTCACTGTTCCCAGACAATAACCTTGGTGGTTATATACAAGAAGTTGGACCTAAGCACTCAGTTACTAAAGGAAGAACAGTAGTGAAAAATAATTTCTCAGCTAAGAGCATGTCAAAGAAGTTGAAATTTAGGGTAACTATAGCTTCTGGAAAATGTAGATCAGTATCTAGTGATCTCCTCGAAAAAAGTTTCCACTGGCAGATTTTTATTCCTCTCCCTCACCCCCACGAAAAGATTTTGCTGCCAATAACAGCTTTTTCTTCATGAGAAATGCTGCTTTTTGTGGGAAGGGAAAGGAACCTTTACTCAGTTATTCTGATCTTTTAAGTAAATAATGATTTATTTTCTGTATGAAGTTATAGAGTTTCTTGGGAATACAGATAATGTAGCAGGAGGAAAAGTAATTACTGTAATTTTGCCTGTGCTTTTAGAAAATAATCCATCTGATAAGCATGCCTTTTACATTTTGTGAATTGCACAGCTTAGCATATGAGCATCTTAACTAGGTGCATGCAGTTATCAAATACTATCCTTCTCATGCTGACAGAAGTATTTGTTTTGCTCTTCTCACTTTTCAAAGACTATGTGATTAAGATGTCGTTGACACTAAGCGTGCCTTGCTTCCATTTGTTGGCCAGCTGCATGGTCACTGGTCAGAGGTGCTCCACTAGGGTTAGCAGTGCTTTGAAACACGAAAAGAAGCACAGCCCACAAGGGCAGTCAAACACCAAACAGTTGCCCATTCTTTTCAACGTAGCTTTGGAGACACAACCCACATCCAAAGCCCTCTCTCCTTACTCTGTGAAAGGGCTGGCACAAATATCCAACTAGCTCTTTTCCTTCGTCCTCCTAGAGGTTTATGGCAAAGGGGATTTTCTAGGGATAGAAGTGAGAAGACTCTGAAAGAAAACATCATTAATTCCCTGTCCTAGAGATGACACCAAATAAAACATTCTTCAGGAAATGAAGTGACAGACATGCAGGGGAGAGGGGAATAAAAACTGACCTAGCAACAATGCTTACCAGGTAGCCTGAGGACAGTCAGTTCCCATCAACATGAATGAGGACTGACAGCACTCAGCACCTTGCACTATTAAGCCCTAAAATGAAAGTGCATCAAAATTGCACTGCCTGTCTCCCTCCCAAAGACATATTAATTTGTAAGAATTTGCTATCCTTAGCAGTTGTTTCCAACTGATTTCTTTTGACCTCCCTTCCCATCGTTTGATGGGAGAGATATGGACATGCACTGGCTATGAGCTTCAGGATGCTTAAAAGGCAGCCCGCAGCTACTTCCATTGCCCATAATGTCTTCTTTTCTTCAGGAAAGTGCTATTTGTGCAGGTATGAAGCAGAGAAAGGTAGATACCTTGTCACAGCAAGAGGGAAGACAGGAGACAGGTCTCCTTCTTCACCCTAGGGTGGCGATAGTGGCATCAGTGAGGCCATGCAATGGGCGGAGGGAATCCCACCTTGGTTCATCATCAAATGTGTTTACTTTTTAGAAGCAAAGCCTGGGGAAAGGCCAAGCAGGAGCATCTTCATCACAGCTTGCTGCTTCATTTAAGCATGGCATCAAGGGTTAGGACTGGGCTGGCCACTAGACTAATGACTGATGTTCTCTATGAACCCTTCTCTCTTCCCAAAGGGGAAGACAAAGAGAATAAAAGAGAGAGACTTATGGGTTGGAAAAGAAAACAAAACTAGCTTTAATAATAAAAACAATAAAACGCACTGTATACAAAATCAATATCAAATTACATCACCATCACCACTGATGCTGTGGGCAGGCTCTTGGGAAGCCACAGACTTCCTGAAGATGGGAACTGATTTTAGGAGGTGGATTCTGGAACTGGATTCAGGAACAAACAGATTGAGATCAAAAGCAGAAAGACAAGAGTTCTCCTCAGATTTTGGCCATTGAAGAGGAGAGAGCTTGACCCTTGTGATCCCTCAGCTTTACACTGAATATGATATATATGGACTGGAATCCCTTGATGGTCAGTTTAAGGTCACCTGTCCTGTCCAATCCTCCCCATAAGTGCAGCCTTTTACTTCTGTACCCCTCACATGGTACACAAGATTTAGCAGTGACCTTAGTCTGCACATCAATCCCTGGTACTAACTAGAAACATTCAGCATTGTCAGAAGCACACACTTTCTGCTGAAAACTTGCTGTTGATTTCAGAAAATGCAGTCACTTAGAAGAGTCTTAGCTAAAAAGCAAAATTACTGAACAGAATTAGTTCTGTTCTAATTCAAATCAGGACATATGGGTTCAGAGTTTGCAGGAGTAGCTGTGTCACAGGCTGTCCAAGTGTGTGAATGGAAACGGCAGGATGCCATCTGCTTGGAAGGTTCTGCAGGTTCCTCTCTTCAGATCCTCTCTGTGCCTGTCCTACCAAGTCTTAACCTTCATGGCATCTGAGCTGTAGCTTCTCATGCAAGCTGCTAGTAGGAGAGTTGTTTATTATGTTTTGCTATACTTTGTGTAGGAATCTCTAACTTTCAGTGTTCATGTGACATACAGCAATACATTATTTTTCCCATTGAATGTTTTCCCCTTAAAAAACACTTTCTATCCTCTGCAAAGGACCACACAAAATATTTTTAAGGCATCAGGCTTGTTACACAGATTTTTCCTCTCTGACTATATGCCAAAGCATTTCACAGCAGTAAAAATTATGAGACTGCATGGAGTGAAATGTAAGGAAAGCTGTTGCAGAACGACACTGCACAGCATGAGTGGGAGAGAGAAGGACAAGTCAGTCATGAGACCAACAACTGAAGGAGAAATAAATTAAGAGTCATAAAACAAACTGCCATTCAAAACTCCCTTTCCATAGCAAGGCCATTATTGTGGCTTTTGACAGCTTCACAAAATGAGGATAATTTGGGAATGGTCCTGAGAAGATATTTCTACTCTTGTCCTGTGTGCCACAGGACATGTCAGACAGACCTCTTCCATAGCCATGCTCTGAAATCCAACAGAGCACTGGAACGGAGCATTCATAAAGATAATGAGAACAGCTGCAAACAGAGCAAATGGATTAAAAATGAAAAGGGATATAAAGTTTGGTTTCCAAAGCAAAGCCCTATGCTTGCAAGGACTTCACTGAAAGCTCACTGCCTGATGTTGCATTGCCTGGCGTGTATCTGTGGGATACACATGCATCATTATTGGAGACAGGGTAGGCAGCACCCCTGGCTCAGTTTAGTAGGACACTGGCCCTATGAGCTGTCTGTCTTTATGCATTCCAAAGTCCCTAGGCAGATGAGCACATTTCCAAGGGGTCCCACCTACCTCAGGGTGCAAAAAGATAAAGTTACAACTGGATGAGCTGCACGTCACAGCACTGTGACAGCATGGAACACCCTGGAATATCAATAGATTGTAGTTTCATGGTTGGGCCAAACGAGCCCAGCACAAAACCCTGATGTGTCTAGACATGGTCCCCCTATCCCCCCTCCTTCCTGCAGAAAGTCGGGGTAACACGGGAAGAAGAACAAAGGGGACAAGACCATGCGTGTCTGGTAAACAACTTCACTTCTGGGGTAAGAGCACATGTACTGGTGCACATGTACCACTGCTCCTCCCAGACCAGGCCTGTGTTGCTGCCTTTTATGGCCACAGCCTGGCAGAACCCCTTTGCATCAGGTAACCATGTGCTGGCTTCAGTTGCCCTATTGGCACAATTGAATTGCAGGCAAGATATATATACAGGCCAATTTCTAGTTGCCTTGCTTAAGCCTTGCTTAAGCCTTGCTTGAATTGCCTTCTTAGACCTGTCTTGCTTGAAGCTGCCTTGAGTTGCCTGGTCCAGAGCTGAGGATAAAGCCACAAGCCTGCACACTTCAAGCTAGAGAAGCCATGAGCTTAGCAGCCAGAGCCAAGCCTGCTTCCCCTTGCAACCAGAATCCTGCCATGCCTCAGTTTACCCAGGACAAAGCAAGCACCCATCGTGAGGAACATCATAAACCGCCCGCTGTCTGCTGAAGCCAGACCAGTCCCGAGACCGTGTGGCATTTCTTGCCAGCAACCAGCTGTGCCTGGCGCACAAGAGTGCCCCAAAGGCCTCAACAGCTGATACACAGCAGCAGCACTCCCCACTTGGGTGGAATCAGCTGTGAGTAATTAATTCATTGCCTCTTTGGCTTAACGGTTCTTGTCGAGTCTCCCCCCGTGTGGTCAAGTGCCATTTTGCTTCTGGGGATTCTCTCTTTCTGATATTTCCTCCTGGTTTGCTTGAAATTGTTGAAATTGTTATATTTGCCCAGCTACTGTACATTCCCATTGTAAGTATATACTCTAACCATACAGCAAACCTATTTGATAAGTTTTTGGTGATTTTACATATTAATAAAAAGTTATTAATATTTTTATTAATATTTGCCATATCGTTTAATAAATCAAACAACTCTCCTTAACAGGTTGTGATCCTGAAAGGAGGAATGCAGACTGGCTAGTAAAAAATGCTATTCTGTGGTGGGAAACAGACACATGCTAACCTATGCTTTTTACTGACTCCTTGCAGATACAGAGGAAAAATACCATTGACTCAGCAACCTCACCTTTTAACAACATCTATCTGCTTCAAAGTGTATGGAGAAAACAGTGACCAGAGAACAGGAGCAGGTTAACACATTTCCAGTGCTTTCCTCCCAGAGCTCCCCTCTACTCATGCCTGTGTTACAGCACATTATAGCTCCGTAAAAACACTCTTTGTGATTTGGGGTTTTTTTGTTTTCATTGCACTTGCATGTAGAGAAACACCACCACCCCCCCCAAAGTACTAATTGCTTTGTATGAAGAAATATGAAATAGGTTAAACTGTCAGTGCTAAATACAAAATAAATGGGACAGTAAGTGTTTTTCAAACGAAAGGAGACTGCATTTGTTTAATGACCTCCAACCTTAGTCTTGGAACAGCTCTTTAGACACAGAGCAAATAAAATAATGCTTGTCTGCCTCATGAAGGCTCACTTCTTCCAATAGTTTTGATGATAAATCTTTATTCTGCCATATTCAGCTAAAAAGAAAAACAGCGAAAGGAAAAATCTTTGTAAGAAAGCTTGCAAAATCTTCTTCCTTCTTTAGGAAAATTGTCTTCAGAAGAAGTTTTTTCTTTTTTTCCTCTCTTGCTTCAGACCACTTACATTTTACACCTGTTCCTCTGCTTCCCTTCCCACACACCCTCCCTACCTGTTGCTGGTTTTGTGGTCTAATCATCTTACTTGGCTTATAAACAATTACATGTTCCTGCCTAAAAGTACCATGGATGCCAGCAGTTCTGTGAAAATAATATTCTGTTTAACACCTCATCTGTAGCTATGCCAGTTACAACTACAGTTAAAAATGGATACTGGAGGTAAAAATACAAACTACAATGGCACCTAGGAAAAAAGAATGACTTCTACAGATCTCTGTCTGGGACCAGTGGATGCAGTAAGTATGCTTCCCCACACAGACAATTAACACATCTCTCCATGGATGTGAGAGGTTTGAACAGACACACATCCTTTATGCCAGTTCTGATGCTTGCCTGAGCAACTGCTGCCCCTAATTGTGCAAGGTGTTAAGATGAGGAAGAGAAAAAACTAGATCACTCAGTTCAGTGATACAGTTGAATATTTTTTCTGCCCTTTATCTGGGCCACATAACAGAAATGTTTTACTTATGTCTTTCTCTCCCCATATGTCCATAACCTTAAGGTATTCCTGAGCAATTAAGATCCTTATGCATCTGGCTTAGTATCCAAACTCTTATCCATTTATCTGGTGTATTAAAATATCAATTCATTTGAATCTTGAAGCAGATAAAACACAAATTCAGATGCTGTACCCAGTCACCTTTAACACTACTGCTGAAACTGTCAGCAGTATGGTAATTTACTTGATTTTAAATGTGCAAAATGTTAGAAGCTGTTGGTGTCAAAGCAGATGGGGCCTCTTACTTCCTATGAGTTGTATGTAGCCCATCTCATTGCAGGCATGTCAACCACTTCACTACAGACTGCTGGGGGTTTTCCATTGCTGGGTAATCAATTTTGATTTCACAAAAAAATCTGTGTGCATTGTCACTTCATGTGCACATTTCAGATGCACATTGCATGTAGCAGAACTGCAACCTACAAGGAGAACCCTCACCACACATAATGAATCAAACAGGGCTTCCCAGCAGGTCCTTGCGAAGCAGAGGGATGTCAGTGCAGATAACAAATGCAATCAAGAGGTGTGTCTGTCCTCAAGTGGTGGAAGACGAGTTTCCTGTTCTTTCAAGGGTCACTGCTGTGTTTGAAGCCACCAGTCTTTGGAGCAGAGAATAAAACTCACGACTTCCCATCTCTTCCCTTGACATGGGACATAGATTACAGCACTTTTTAAAGGCATGAGGAAACTGATCTTGAGTCCCTTTGAGCTAAACACAAAAAGATAAAAGGACTCTTCCCTTTTTGTTCTGAAAGACACCCACACCTGCCAAAATGATCTGCGCAGTACTCAATTCCCTAGGCTTCCTCAGGGGACATGTACCAGTGAAGACTCTTGGTAACATAAAACACCTAATGTGTACTCAGACTTTGGCCAGGAACTTGGAGCCCTTCAGCAGGATTTTCTAGAGGATTTTCTATCCCTTTACAGGGGACAGAGCAGAGAGGAGGTCTCAAATCACTTGCAAAATGGACAGCACAACAGTAGATGCAAGGTCATTCGTGGGGGAAAGAAGGAAATATTAGATCAGGCTACCTATTTTTCCACTGTCCACTGTGAAGCTGAAGAGTGTGGATGATTCTGGTTGCATTTGGACACAATGTCCCCTGCACTGGAGACCTTCATTGCTTGAAATACACTGCATGCTGCCTTGAACCTGTTGCAGGGCAAAGCAGGAGTGGAGGATTCTAAGATCCAAACTTGGATTGTCTCCGTACTGTTCAGCATGTTTGTATTATAGGTTCGGTCATTTGCTCACGTTTAAGCCAGCAGCAGCCTTATGAGCTTGTCAAAGCCTTGCATGGGCTATAATGTCCTTCCTACCCACCTTTCTTACTGGGAGGAGAGGGCTTTCCCTCCAAGTATGATACAACCTGATCTTTCCCAACAGCTATTGATTACATTTTTGTCTTCCCTCAAGCACTGGCATGTCAGCAGATGCCTGTGATCTTTCAGTTATGCAATAACAGCCTCTGTTGTTAGTTTGATGACCTGAGAATATTAAAATGCTTACTGGCAAGGGATAAATTGCAATATTTTGCCACAAAGAGTTTTATGATACATATGTCCAGAAAGTAACTAGGTCTCCCACAGTCTCTGTCAACACCTGTTCTTTATGTGCTTAAAGCTGTCTCAACAACTCTATCTGTGCAAGACAGGGTATCTAGAAGCCATGCCACAAACTCTACTATCTCTGCAAGACAGGGTGTCTAGAAGCCATGCCACAAACTAATATCTCTGCAAAACAGGGTATCTAGAAGCCATGCCACACAAGGTAATTAGAAGTTTACAACATGAATTTCAGCCTGTTTCTAATCCCAAACTGTGTATAGAACTTCAGTCTTTGAACGTTTTACTTATTTTACCTTTATTTTGCCGAGTACAGCGAGTGTTTGAATTCAGAAAACCACCTCCTTTCCCCCCTTGTGCTTTGCTTCTCTGGGTTCCTAAAGCTTGCAAATGAAAATCTATGGTTTTCTTCCTCATCTGAACAGTTCTGCAGGAAAGGGTAAGGAGGCTAAAATTCACAAGAGAACCATACTATACATGAAGCCTTGAAAAAACTGCAGCATAGGGTTTGGGGAGCAAGGGAGAGAAAGCTCTGGAGAATGATATTTCCTAAAGATTCATCTTAGCAGTTGCAATTAACTTCCTTAATACCCTTTTGGATAAAAGGTATCAGATAAGAGATCAAGAGAGAGAACATGATTTAGCTCTAGCAAGTCTCGATTTACAATCTGTCTTCCCTGATCTGAGTTCATTTTGTGCAACTCCTGTGTCATGTTCCTTTCGTGCAGAGATGGAAGAAAGAGTTTAAGTCAAAATAGATAAGCGTAGAGCCTCCAGAGGCCAAAATGAAATGTCTCTTAATGGCATTTTTATGGCAGTCCCAAGATACCACCATATCCTACAGGGCTGTTATGAGGGGAATTTCATCTACTTTACTCGAAGAACCTTTGGTGACAGTCTGAAAAAAATGCATAATGCAGCAGTTTAAGAGAGCTAAAATATTTGGTTCAAGTTTCCTGGATTTCAGCCTTGCCTGAGAAAGGAGGCAGGTGAAAAAAGGGAGAGAACTAGAAATGACTCTCCCTTTATCCTTTTGCTCTTTTCCTACCACTCTCCAACATTCAAAAATCTTCCCGAGGTTCAAGGGGAAGGATGTTGCTATTGAAGAGCACTCTTTGCCAGGCTTCTCAGTGGAGTGGTCTGATTTTCACAAGCATGAGCAGGAGACCTCTCCCTGATCATGTTTCCAGGCCAGGATTATTAATGGTTGTATTTCCAGCTCTTTAATTGCTTCCTTTTCTGTTGGTTAGTCTTACTTTGGCTAACACACGCTGGGTAAGTATTAAGTAATGAAAATACACAATTAAGGCACACATGCCTTGCAAATGCTGTTTATACTCAAGGATTTAAAACTAGTAATGAGAGAGGTTAATGTTATTCCTGGGAGATAACACTCGTTGCTATGGTGAAGATGTCTTCTGTCACTCACAGTTGGGAAGATGGCGTCTGTGCTATGAATGCTCGACGATGTTTTTGCTCTTGAGATTAGCCATAGTAATTATTCCAGTGCAGCTTTTCTGTGAAGAATCTCCTATAGAGCTTACTGTATCCAAACAGGCTCCTCTCTGCCTCATTGGTGGATTCAACGTGCCAATATTGATCGGGTTATTCGGCGCCTGAAGAAACAACGGGAGCCAGCAATAGCTGGTGTCTGAAGATAAAACCAAATAAAAACATAATAAAGTATCACACCATTTAATTTTTTGTTGTTTAATGCATCCTGCCACTTGCATCACATTCTGGAGTCCTTCAGCTTTTTAAAATATATATAAAATTCCATTAGGCCTGATCTGCTGCTCACAACTTCATGATCTGCACTTCCTGCTAAAATTTATTCAGGCAGTAATACAGAAGAAATTGGTTGTTTTCAGCAGTTTATGACTTGTTATTTAACATTTAACAGAATGGCAGTTTATTTTGGTAACAACCAATACTGAGAGGTTTATTGCCATTGTAAACTATAATCAACTGTTTGTGTCATTACTAGTTTTTCAAGATATAAAAATGGCCAGCTGCATTGGAAAACTATTTAGAAGCTATAAACATTTGCATTGAAGATTGTGTTTGGAGTTAGTTCACCTTAAAGGTCAAAAGTATTCAGAGAAACTACTCATTTAATTGTAACTTATTCAAAACATTGGTAAACCCCAATCCCTGAAAGACAATATTGAAGCAATTCCCAGTATCTTTTTTTTTTCAATTATGGTCACAAAAAAAAGGAATCTGTAGGAAATGGACAATACAGAAGATTGCTTTATCTCATCATCATGCCAGAAACTAAGGTTTGTTGATGTTGTAACTCTTAATAGATATTGAACTCTTAACAGATGTTGCAACTCTTTTGGTGAATAAATTTATTGTACTGTGTACTCCCAAATACCTTAATTTTCAAGGCTTCCCTTTTCTCTCTTAGCATCAGGCAACTGGCCACAGATTTCATAACTGACATATTTAGGAAAAAAAAAAATCAAAATACTTCCATTCTGATTGGAATAGGGTTCAAATGAGAACACACATTTTATAACAGTATATCAATTCTTCATCTTAATCCATTATAGTGAGCCAAGACTACGTGGGAAATTCACAGTGAATAATTCAAGTGTACAAATTAGTTTCTATTTTTGCTCTCTGCAATTTCCTTTCTTCTACTTACTTAAGTAATATTTCTTTCTACTCCACAGTTGCACAAGTAGTTACTGCAGAATGTCTGAGCTGAGTTTAATCACGATAGCTCTTCTATTGCTACTGTCTCAGTGGACATATACCTTTGCACAGTTCATGAAAATGTTCACTTATGAATAAAAAAAAAATCTTTCCTCTTAAGACTTGTACTTGACTGTAAAGGTTTGGATTTCTTTTTTCCAAATTGTTTGCACTAGTAAAACTTTCACTAAGCAAAGCTACTGTGCAGACAGGAAAAAAGGATGAAAAACATCTCTTTTAACCTTTGAGCAGGCAAGAGGAGGGTTTGGTTTCTTCTATAATTTATGTTTAGTAGTATTCATTCACCTCTTCTCTTCAGCTTTCTGGCAGAAAGCTTTAATTCATTTTTTCATCTGGTCTTCAAACATTACAAAGCAAATTAAGCCCTACTATAACTCCAGTGAATTGGAGGACATTATAGCAGAGATTACTTTGGCACTGTAGCTCTTGGTTGAAGTGCTTTCTTGCTCATGCACATTTTTTATACAGTCAGGAGTGATGGTTGCTAGATCTCATTATTCACAATCCAATGATGTGATATATGAGAGATGCCACAGCTTTAATTATTGGATAATGTTTGTGGTTTTCATCTTCTGTAGCTTGGAGTGTGTTATTGGGATTGCCAGACATATGCAGCTATTGCCACACTGCCTAACTGGAAACAGAAGTTTTCTGGATCTCCACAAAGGTGCCCAGCAGGCTGATGAAGAAAACTGAAGAGATATCCCCCTTGGAGATGTGACCCACCATGTCAATCCTTTTTGAAGGAAGAAGAGAATTTCTCTCTAAATAAAAACAAATCAAAAGCACAACAAGCACTTATTTTTGTCTCCCTCTCAAGCCTAGAAATAATATGTGACATGAAAGAAACTGAAACAAAGCCCTAAGGGGAAAAAAAAAATCCGACCCCTAATCTACCTCCTAGTCATATTCAGCCTGTCTTTCATGCTGTTAAAAATTCTCTTCAGCCCAGGGCATTGGTAGCAAAACTGCAGAAATGAGGATCAGGCAATCCTGCCAGTAAGAGGCATTAGCAATTTGCTGGTTGCAGAAAAACTGAAAATAAAAGCGGAGTATTTCATAAAGCAACAAAAGCAAGGCAGGCTTCTTTCTACCAGGCTGCATCACTATAGCTATAGGCTACCAGGTACCCAAGATGAAGAGCATTTAGGCCTGTTCAATGCTTTTTCACAAGTGCAAGCAGGGACTCAAAAGCTGGCACAAAGGTTGATGGAAAAAACATGCATTCTTCAGTTTACTGACTACAGCAAAAGTAGACACTTGCAGTCAGGATCATTAGCAGCCTCTGCTGGACTGGTACAGTCCAGAGAATCAGAGGGTGGCTTTTCCAGGCACAGATGAGTTATTGAATTGAAAAGGTGCCTTTCTTTTTGCAAAATCACTTTCCCCTCCACATTTATATGAAACACTGAGTCTTTCACAAATTTGAAGGTATTTATATTAATGCTTTTTGCTGATTTTTGAGAAATATTCTAAGCTAATGGTGCTGCCTCCCCCCCCTCTCCCTTTTGTAAACTCTGACTTACCATGGCTTTTTTCCTCTTTAGTCTGGAATCACACAGGCTAGACATTAGGTTCACTAACAGCTTTCAAGTTGTGTTTTCAACTTTTAAACTGGGTTTTAAAAGGCTATGTTTGTATATTTTTACCAATACCAAGGCTATTGCTAACATCTACTTCTATCAGTAGATTCATTTTCAGGGCTCCACAATCATTTGCTTATGAGTTTGGCATCCTCACCCAGGGACACCCAAATCCATGAGCTCACCAGGCATTAAGGACACCTCAGTGCTATGTTTTTTCTGTTTCCTTGTCATCCATGGACAACGATTGAACTAAGGATTTAGCAGTACAGAAACAAGTTATGTGCCCTCTCCACCTCCACTCTCAACCCAACAAACCCTGGGTACTTTTTCAGCTAAGCTCCAAGTCAGTCTGAATAACCAGGTCAAACTTCCCAAGCACTGGCTGCTCAGCAGCTAATGCTGAACTAGCATAAGCTTAATTTACATTCTGTAGGGTCACTTAAACTCTTGAGTGTTAAGCTGAAGTGTCAGCTAGGTCCCAGTGGGGCAAGTCTTTGCAGCTCTTGGAGCACTTTTTCTTCGGAGGAGAGTTTTGTCCCTCATTAGAATTCGTTTCATATTATGGATTCCTTCCTTCCTTCCTCCCAGAAGTGGAAGGACTAATTAGGAATAGTTATCACTGCTGACATTCAATGCATTATTAGAATTGCAGCCCACTGAAACAAAAAGGGAATTCATATCTATTGTAGGAGGTAACCTGACAATTCAGGCGTTGTTAGACTCCAGCAGGGTCACCTTTAAAGCTTGTCTAAGCTTCAGCTCCACCAACCTGTCTTTCATTACAGACCAGTGAGAATGGGGTGCAACTGATGCAGTCTGGACCTCTGAGTTATTTGCTGGTTTTTTGTTTGGTGGTTGTTGTTTTTGTTTTCTCCAGCCTAACCCCTCAGCTGTTCTCACTTCTGTTACTGCATTAACCACTGCAGATGTTCTTCATTTGCTTTGGTTACATGGCTTTTGTAAGGCACTCTCTCCAGTTTTGTCACTTTGGTATTTCATCTGAACATAAATAAGCAAGCATTCACTGCTCTGGTGGGGGACTTGAGGGAGGGGAGAGATTATACAGCAGCCAGACCTGAAGCACACAGCAGATGCTAGTTCCATCGCTGGCACGAGCAGATCTAGCATGTGCCACTGCCACAGGCAGCTCACCTCCAGCACCTGTGTGTGCCTCAACATATTCACATCAGTGCCACAGCTAGAGACCATGTAGTGACGTGGTTCATTGAAATTACAGCCACATCACAAGGAGGAACCATGTACAAGCCGGGAGGGTTTCAGTAGCTATAGGCTATTACGCTGGTATAAGCAGGGCATGCTGCTGCACCTTTGTGCCCACAGAAGATCTCATAAGAATCTTCCAGTCTTTTAGGGAAAAGTCTGACATTTTTGTTCTGCTTTCATTCTTTGAAAGCACCAAACAGAGATTAGATTCACAACTTTTAAGTCATATCCCTTTGGGGGTGGGGAGGCTGTTGCTGAGGGGAAGAAGAAAACCCTTTCCTATTTAATTCTCAGCAGCTGGCAATCTAATAAGCTTGCTAACCAGTTTTACATATACACAGCTTCAGTGCTTAGCAGTAGATAGATCCACAAGTTTGAGGAAGGGGGGGGAAAAAAGGCAACCTAAAATAAATCACACTTAGAGATTCCAAGCAGATTCCAGTATCAAAATGGAAACAGAGATAAAGTGTTCAGAAGGTTAGGAGAAAAAAAGAATCCCTCTGAGTGTTGCTGCAAAGGGTTTCAAATCTACAGAAGTCTTCACTATAGTACAATCCTTCCTTCCATCCCCCCCCAACATTTTTAAGTTATCTTCTCTGTTCATGATTGCCTTTATATTGTCATTGACATTGTGTTGCATTAAATCAGTCTCTAATATTAGATGCAATTATGATACATGACATGGAAATTGGGCTTAAAGTAAGATTCCACTTGAAGGAGTCACCTCAGATCTATGCCTTTGTAAGGCTGTTTATTGCTTTTGTGATTGTGCTATCAAGTATTCTTTGTATACAAGTACCATGCTGCTAACAGCCAGATCCAAAATAGATAAAAAGAGCCAAACATTTGAGTAACTCAAATTCTGATGTCTGCAGTCAGATTTGTACTCCAGAAGCCCTGCTTCTTCACCCCAGTTCTGAAAAGTGCTGCAGCTATATTTTTGTTTGGTTTAACCTCTGGTTTCCCAAAACTGTTTTGCCTTTGCACATTGGTAGAATTAAGTCTGTAAGTGCCCACTGCCTATATACACACCAAGAAACTAGGAAATTAGGTGAGCCATGAATGCTGTTAGAGCCAAAGTGATTCTGGACACAGCACTGGATGTGCTGGCATCTACACTAAGTCCAGTAGAAATTAAATTTAAGACTTTTTGTGGATTTGTCTCAGTATTCTCAGTTATCTTTTTTTTTTTTTTCCCCAGACTTGCAAACTGGACCAGAGCCTGATCTTTTTTATCTCAGACATCAAACTCAAAGTTTCTGAGGTCAGATTGTGCCATGTGTAACACTGACTTGTGCCTTCTGTCTTGAAGGGATGCCTCTAACACTGCCTCATTGTTGGCAACACACAAACATAACTCACTGGCAATGAACTCCACTAGGACTAGGATCCAGCTATTTCAAGGTTAAAATCAAGACAGCAACAGTTAACAGCAGAAAATATATTTAGGAGACAAAAAGAAGTCCACAAAAATAAGATGTGACAAGTGCTTATTTACGTAGTCGTTTTTCAGGAGCCGAGCTGCACTTTAACACATAAATGCATTGTACCTTTAGTGAAACCTTCCTCCTGAATAGCTAATAAGTTATATTTAAGTGCTTTCACCAATGAACTGACTTACTTTAGTTACTGTGAAATCATTTTTATTATCCTTCTGTCCAAAAATGTTGGAGGTAGCTAAAATCATTTTGGTGCACCTCCTGCAAGCTTATGAATTATTGAAGACTGGAGGTAGAGTGGCTGCACTGAGAGAAGATGGACTGCATTTTTACTGTTACTGAGAAGATGGCTTGAAAGGAAGGCAGGAGCCCTGGAAACATCTGCAGGATTGTATTCTGCAATGAAGGAACTGTGGAAAAGACCGAAGCTGACTCACCAGAGACTGAAATATTTAATTGTGTAATATCAGCATATGGAGATGCCAACTGAGCATGTAAGCAAGTTGCAGATGTTGCTTTGTGGCACAGCACCTGGTTTCCAGCTCTCTCTCACAGGTATTTAAGGCCCCTGTTGAAATGGTATCCATGTGCTGCTGAGAGTGATGTGAGCTGGTGGTTAAATAATATAGTAAGAACAGGAGAAACATAACAAATAGGAGCTTGCAAAAGACTTTCTTTCTCAAAGGGGAATCCTACTGCTTCTTCATCACCTGTGACTACAGAAAATCAAACCAGGAATCTTGTAGCCCTCCACTTAATGCAGGAAACCTGAACTGCTGTCAGTAACCTCAGCGCTCAGATCTCTAAGCCTGTCTTAGCTGATCAATTTGTTCCCTACAGCAATTCCTACCACAGTAATTCCTGCTGACCCAGCAAGGGAAGCACTGAACAATTACATGCTGTCCAGCTGCTGAACCTGCTAACGAGGTGCTCACAATTTGAGGAGCTGTTTCTCTCTGCTTAGGCCATTGGCAGTTTTACAAGGCAGAATGTCTTTGTTCTTGGCCCAGTGAGAGACCAGGTGGCTTCCCACCCCCTGGTATTAAGAACAAAGGCATAACCCAATCAGTGACACCAAAGCTGGATGCAGAGTCCTCTGGAGAGCTAGCTCCAGGACTCTACCACAGAGCAGCATTAAATGTCAGTATTTTGTATTCTGCAGCTCTCCAAACATTCAAGACCATTTTAATGATGCTTCTATGTTCAGCTGTACTTCAGACCTTATAAACAGTCAGGCAAATAAAATTACTCATGGAAAGCATTGCAGGATACTCCTTTGAATGTTGCCCTCCACCATATGGACTGGTTCACGCCCTTTGGCATCATCTGTGAACTTGAGAGAGGACTCCATCTCCTTCTCCGGGACACTGACACAACTGCTAAATGGGAGAGGACCCAGGACAAACCAGCCTCTGTAGAGTACAACCCCTTAACCACTACATCCTGGTTCCAGTCATCTAGAAAACTTTTTACCCATTGAGTTATTCACTACAATTTTGTTCAGGTGTCTTTCATTGCTCAGTGTTAGTTCAATTGTATTCTGTGTGCTGTTAGTGATGTTTGCTGTTCACCTGACCGACCTAAGGAACAACCAAGCTGCCCACATCAGTTCCAACAGCCTAGAGAAATCACTACACCCAGAATCAGGCTTTATAAAATGTTTAAATCATACAATCATTTTGAAGAGGAACCATGGTGGAGAAGAATTTTGCCACTACTTAAAACTAGAGTTTGTTAGATGCAGTATCTGCTATATTAAAAAGAAAAAAAAAATCCCTAATTAACCTCTCCTTGTATGAGTCTGTACAGAAATAAGGAAACTGTAATAGCACAGCAGGGGGGGTTTAATGTCACATAAAGCTATACAATAATTATTCTGTGTACCATGACTAACTCTTGAAAAACCTTAACAATATTAATTAGACGATGCTACCATTGTCAAAATGCACCAGAACACATCAACCTCTATGCAGATTTCTCATACACACAAAAAAATCCTGTATCTGAGAAGTAAAGAAAGTAGTCTCAAGAGGCTATTGATAAGGTTAAATTAACAGGCTATACTATTAAAAAAGCAGTCCCTTTTTATGATCCATTTTTCCTAGTCCAGTTCAGCATCAAATCAGGTCGTGCTCTGCAAGGCAGTCTCCAAAGACATTTCTTAACTTGCAATGTTGACTATCAGCAACAACAAACAGAGCAGTATTTACAGGATTTGCTCAACTACATCTTTCCTTTCACTTGGTGGGTGTCAGGAGGATGAGGCCAATCTTCTTTCAGCAGTGCCTAGTGACAGGACCAAAGATAGTAGGCCCTACTTTGAACATAGGAAGCTCCATCTAAACATGAGGAGGAACTTTACTATGATGGCAGCTGAGCACTGGAACAGGCTGCCTAGAAAGGTGGTGGAGTCTCCATCTTTGGAGTAAATCAAAAGCCACCTGATGCCATCCTGTGCAACCTGCTCCAGGGGGAACTTGCTCTAGAGCAGATGGGTTGGACTACATGATCTCCAGAGGTGCCTTCCTACCCCTATCATTCCATGATTCTGTCCTGTCTTCATCCTTCCAAACATTTAGTAGGTAAAGCAAGCACTGCCAGTAAACAGACAAGAAAAATTAGATGCTTCCACAGACAACATTCTTATGCTACTGTATGTGTGATGCTATAGCACTGGACTTGCAACAATGGTGCTCACACAAGTTATTAGCTTCACCTATTTCACATCATTTTCTAGAGATACAACTGGCACTTAGATTTTTTTTTTTAATTTATTTGCACAGTCTGCTTTGAAAAGGAGAAAGCAGAATTAGAATTTGGGTTTGTTTATTTTTGTTAAGGACAATCTCTCTCATACACTGAAGGCCATAAACAAAGCGTTTCATCCAAAAATACAAATAATAGATCAGGAAGAAAATTATCAACACCACAATCTCTTGAAAATAAAACCTGCACTTCCTACAAAGACATGGAAAGTTAATTTTTAAGAACAGAACAAGGAACTTAATGCACTTGTTTCTACTGATTCTTGAGAATTGCTCTTTACGGCTCAGGAAAAAAGGCAACAGTGGTATGAAAACAACAGCTACTCAGTTCAAAATCATTAGAGAGAATGTTTTTGACATCTACCATACACACACATCAGGTTTGATTTTGAACAGTAACTCAGATCACTTACAGACTCCAGAAAATTAGGCACAATCCCACCACCTCACTTCTCGCAAAGTAAAAACCTTCATGATTTGTTTGTTTTGCTAATACATATCAACACACCAGTGAAAGGAATAACTAACCTTAAATGTGCATTAATTGGTGGCAGCAACAATTCAGGCATGGGAATAAAGTCCAATACCTTTAAAATTTCTTGTATTAGAGCATTAGGTGTACGCCTATTCCCAGGCAGACTTTTCCTTGAAGCCTTTTTTTGCTTTATGCAGTCAAGTTGTGTCATATGCCTTGCCACTCTAATTGTAAAGAACCACCTAAAGTTAGGTTTTCTTCCAAGGTCAACATTTTTTCATGTCTCTTTCCTGAAAGTAGAATTGTGACAAAGTGTGAGGAAATTGATAAAATACCCATATTCATATACTTTCTATGAAAAATCCATATAAGGTGAACATTCACCACTGGATGAACAGATATATGCACATTCTGGTGGATAACATGAGGTTGGATGCTTTAAATATTTAAGTGCTTTTAGCCACTTTCCTCTGGCTAAATAACCTAAGAAATGGGGTATCTAAATTTTACATTTGTAGCACTTCAGCAAGTTGTTTGTTGCACCTCAAATGATATGTGTTTAAAAGGATAGTAGGAAGTTTTCCAGCCTTATAATGAATCCACTAGGCTGCCTCATCTCATCATCATCCTCTTAGGAGAGTTAATTCATCCGCAGCCAACTTACCAGTAGGAATTTGCAGCAGCCAAGTGCCCCAGATAGCATCTACTCCCAGATGTCATTTAAAACATGTTCCCCTTAAAGTTAGAGATGCATAGCTTCAGTATTCCCTGAAGCCAGCACTAGGTTGCCAGGGTGCTACATAAGGAGGTGAGTATACTTCAGGAAATGGAGCCTAATGCAGAGAGATGAGAATTACTGGATAACTAACCCAGAAAGTTCACCCAGAGCCATAAGCAAAGTGACTTTCCTTAGCAGTACAGTCCTGTTTATTCCCTGCCATGAAAGTCCTACATCAGGCTGACACGACTGGACTGGCCTAGACAACCACATCCTATAAAACCCATCTCAACTCCATGCCACACAGACTTACCTCCTTCATTCCTACTGCCACAAAACCCCCTGCACCACCCCAGCTGCTACAGAGCTCAGTACTCTGTGACTTGAAGTAAAAGCATGCTCAGACAATTATTTGACAATTTCAGAAACTTTTTAATATTCATAAGAAATAAAGCCAAGACTCTTTCTTCCTATCTCCAAGCCCCACAGATAAGGCTAAAAGAAACTGCAGGCAGTAGTCCTGCTAGTCATTTTGTTCTGACTTGCATCTCCCAAACTGCACTCAAGAATGAACCCTGCTATTTCACAAATGATTCATGTGTTAGGTGATGCTGAAAATGTGCTGTATGCAGGGTCTGACAAACTTCCTGTGACTCAATCTGTTGTGTCATAGACTTTCTGGCAACAGTCAAGTCTGCCAATGAAGGAAAAAACATATATATAAGAAATACATTCAAGACTATTTTTAAAACTTAATAAAAGCTCCCCCCCAAAACCAAAGAAAACCAAAACTAATTCTGAAGAAAACCACAGACAGCAAGAGAACATTTTCAAAGCTTGTAATAGATCATAATTCAGTAAAAACACACTAAAACCAAGACACAGAATCACAGGATAGCTCAAGCCCAAGCATAACTGGACATAATCATAAAATATTTCAGTTTGCTTTTAAATAACCTTCAATGTTTGATTAGGACAATAAATACAACCAACCAATGCATGGTTATGAATTGTGCAGATCAAGTAAATACGAAAGCTGTTGCACAATGCATCTGCTGAATCTTCCATAGTCCAAGGCTTTGGATTTCAGCTTTTGGCACTGGATTCCAACAAGTCTTTTGCTTCATTTATTTTTGTTGCCAAGTAAGGTGATCCACCTGAGAAGAAAAAGGGGGAAAGAATACCATTTACACATCAGTATTAAGTATCAAATAATCTCACTTGCAGCATCACCTAACTAGTCACTTTCATTAGCTCCTACTTCCTAAAAAGAGATCTTTCAGGCAACAACTTAAAAAAATGACAGTGACATGAAGTAAATTAATTGATGAGGAAATGTGAAAAATGTAATCAAACCCCAAAGCCACTGGAGAACAATGCTGAGTGATTTGTCTCAGAGGGAAGACTGAAATCTGAGATCGCTTTACACTGGTGTGAATTAGACTTGCAGTGCAATGCACTTGCAAAGGTAGGCAAGGTCAGCTGTCTGGAACATTAGAATCATAGAATCATAGAACCAGTCAGGGTTGGAAGGGACCACAAGGATCATCTAGTTCCAACCCCCCCACCCTGGGCAGGGACACCTCACACTAGATGAGGCTGGCCAGAGCCTCAAAGCCAATTCATCCAAAGCCAATCGCTATTGTTTCCACTCACCCCCAAAACCTTTAGATAACATTTTACAAATAATTTGACAAGGAATCATTACGTGTGTGTACATGCACACCCCCACACTCCAAAAGCCTCTCCTGTGCTAGGTGCCTGGAATTACCAGCCAGAAAACACCACATTAAAGCTGTTTAATCATGGCACACCTTCTGACTTCTAGTCCTGAGCACTCTCATTGCTTTACGCTCCATCTAACAACCTGATTACAGTTCAGTTGTCTTTTTGTGGGTTTGGGTTTTGTTTCTTTTTTTCCCCACTCTCCCCTTGAGTGCCAACCATCTGCCTACAGTCACCAAAAACAACTCTACAAGACCTGAATCACTCACTTAACATTTATTATAATACACCTGTATTTTTCACATCAAAATACGATTCCAGCACTACTGTGCACTGAACAGCCTTTTTCACATCAAAATATGATTCCAGCACTACTGTGCACTGAACAGCCTTTTCCTGTTCAATCATTTTTTCATTCATTGTATTCATCAGCAAAGATCATGATAGAAGAAACAGGCAGAACTAGTTGCAAACAAGTGTCAGTGAAAACAAAAAGGCAAAATTTGCTTAAAGACTTCTTTAGGACATTCCTGTAGGAATCCAAATCATGTGTAGGAGCACTGATGGACTCCAGGGGGACCTTATAGCTGCTTTCTAATACCTGAAAGAATCCTACGGGAAAGCTGGATAAGGACTTTTCATAATGGTGTCTAGTTACAGCCCAAGGGGAAATGCTTTTAAGCTGAGGGAGACCGAGTTTAGACTGGATCTTAGGAAGCAGTTCTTTGGAAGGTGGGTGGTGAAACTCTGTAACAGGTTGTAGATGCCTCCTTCCTGGGCGTGTTCAAAGCCAGGCTAGATGAGGCCTTGAAGACCAGAGTCTAGTTGAGAGGTGTCCCTGCCCAGGGTAGGGAGATTGGAGTAGATGATCCCTAAAGTCCCTTCCAACCTGAGCCATTCTATGAATCTAGGAAAAGTAATTTCATGGACTGATAGAACAACTGAGAAAAGCAATGGAGTTCTCTCATTCATGTTTTTGATTTGTTTGAATGTAGCCCTTACAGGTAAGAAACAATGGAGAAAGTGAGGCAAGGCAGGGGAAAGGAAGAGAACCGGCTACTGAAACATAAATATTAGGGTTTTTCCTTTTTAAAAAACAAACAAACAAACAACAACAAAAAAAAACCAAAAAATCAATTGGCTTTTAGCCAGGAATAAGATTTACTATATGTGGCATCACTTCTTTCAGAGTAGACAAGAGAATCAAAGAGTGAAGACTAAAAGCTGCAATAAGTGATGAATCCCAAGTAATTTTTGAATGTGTGTGTCTACAAATGCAGGATCTTAAAGTAAATTCAAATCTGCTGGAAGTGTTTTCACTACATGTACATCCTTAAGTGTCATATTAATTTTGTTGCCCTCCAATGACAGAAAATTCCATCTCATGATTGCCTGTTTATAATTATGGCAAGTCCAAAAGACTTCTCTCTGTATCTAGGAGCAGATATTCTTTCATAAAATTAGTAACTGATAAATTAACATACAATGTATCAATAGGAAAACTCTTTAAACCTAAACTGTAAAGATTAATAGCACACCATTTTAATAAGGCTCACTGGGGATATTTAAATACAAGGCTCTGTAGATTTCTTATTTATTTCTAAAAATTCTGCAACATTTTGGATGTCAAGTAACATATGTAACTTCTAAAATCTGTAGTTATTGCCCTTTTTTCTATGAACTACAGCTGAAA